>NC_133648.1:127360216-127524488 GCF_009905375.1 Apium graveolens
AGCACAAAGCTCACATACACTAGTGATTTGATTCACTCCATAATTCGCCAAAGAAACCACCTTCATCATCAAAGCCTTAAGCTGAGCAGCTATAGCAGTAGCTACATCCACTTCCAAAATTCTTGCTACCTTGCCCTGAGGTAGTCTCTGAGTTGGGTTCAGGTGTTCATTGGCAGCCATCAACTCAATCAATTCATAAGCTTTATCATAGCTTTTAGCCTATAAGGCTCCTCCTGATGCTGCATCAAGCATGAGTCTAGAAGTAGCATCCAATCCATTATA
The DNA here is from genome assembly GCF_009905375.1 of Apium graveolens. Taxonomy (NCBI): domain Eukaryota; kingdom Viridiplantae; phylum Streptophyta; class Magnoliopsida; order Apiales; family Apiaceae; genus Apium; species Apium graveolens. The sequence goes on from NC_133648.1 coordinate 127,360,499, forward strand.
AAAGCAGTTAATGATCATCCAGTCAGACATCCCATGGTGAGGACACTTTCTAAGCTTCTCTTTGTAGCGATCCCAAGCCTCACATAAAGATTCTCCAAATTGGTGAGCAAATTGAGTAAGTGCGATTTTGATTGCAGCAGTCTTTGCCATAGGAAAGAATTTAGTTAGGAACTTTTGAGCAAGATCATCCCATTTGGTGAAGACCCTGGTGGTAGAGAATGTAACCAGTGTAATATCCCGTATTTTTATAATTATTATAATTATTATTTGAATATATATATGTGCTTTTATGATTTAGAAGAAATAAAATGGTGTATATTTTATTCCTGTTTGACGATTTGGTGTTATTAAATAGTTATGTGCTAATTGTTAAGTGTTATATCGATCCTTATTAATTTCTGAAAATATTTACTTAAATGTATTATTTTCAAAAGTTATTTGAAAGCCAATTTTATTGATATCGGTAAATTGAAATTGTTTTGTAATATTCAGGAAATATCGTGCAATTATTTTTATCAATAAAGAATTATTATGTGATTATTATAGGAATTTTGGTAAATTATCTGATGATTGATATTTATATTTGGGTGTTTATATGTGATAAAGTGTAAGTATTATAATTTTTATATGTCCAGAACAAAGTATAGACAATTATGGTATTTTTTGGTAATTTTTGGATTGTTATATGATTTTATAAGAATTTATAGATGTAATAATTATTTTTTGAATAATTATAAAACTATTTTGTAAAGCCGGAATCGTCCAACTTCAACTGTTATTGCGTTTTTACAACCCGAAACTCTGCGGGAAACTCTTTTCTAACCTAATCTGATAATTCCGGACATTTTCCGTGTTTTGACTTTTTCGATCCAGATTACGGTTTGACCCGTACGAGTCCCGGCGCAAAAATTTCGATACGATAATCATTTCGGTAAATCAATAAAACGCTTATTCTCGAGAGACAAGATATTTTTACAATATTTTCTCATAGGGTGTTTTATAAGAAGTTCGGTTTTGATAATAATCCAAATCTGGTATTAAATTGTATCATTTTTATAGTTACTTAGCGGCTAAATAATCTATTTTTAGATCTGATATATAAGTGTAAATTCAGTGTTAAATTCCAGAATGTTTCAAAAATCATGAAACTTATATTTTATTAGTATTTGAATATTTCGAGAATTTTAAAATTATTTCAGAAATTTTTCGGGTTATATTTACCCTTACGTTTGTTCGTTAAATCGTAAAATGCGGATATGACGCGCGATTTATAAATGTTTTAAAAATTATGAAAATTTTATTTTATTAGTTTTTAAATATTCCGAAAATTTTAGAAATATTTCGGTTTCATAAAAAATTATCGGACCGGGCCCCTATCGGGACGTCAAACCCCACAAAAATTGTATTTTCATTTTTATAAAATCGCGGTACTTTCAAATATTTTATATAATGCATTTTTGAAATATTCATAATTTAAGAAATTTTGGTATAAATTTTATATTTATCTGATTAAATATTATTCTCCGTTAATTATTAATTTTTGGCTAATTATTTAAATGTTATATTAATTTTAGTTTATATAAAAAAAATGTGAAAAAATTCTAACCTACCTACCCCAACCCCCCAAACCCGCGACCTACCCCCCTCCCCCTATCTTTTTTCCTTTCTTCCCCCAGAATACTCAACTCTCCCTTCTTTTCCCTTATGTCTCTCCCTGTTTATATTTTTAATTTTCAAAAATTCATATCTTACAAACCGTACATCCAAATTTCAATTGTTATATATATATAAACGATCAGCGCTTCGATACCTACGCATAGGTATATATATTGCAAGGTTTTGAGGAAAAAATTTGCGGAGCATATTTTCCGTTAGAATTTATTTTTGGGGCGTAGAAAAAGAGTTTGGAGGCGGTGATTGCTCCACATGGTATCTCAGCGTGTATATGTCTTTGGCTATTAATTTTGGATTTTTCTGGAGATATTTTCCGGACATCAAATAATCTCTTGGGTGATAAGAATTTATTTTGGGTAAGGATTTTGAGATTCCGCTTTTGTATTTGGATATATTATAGCATGTTAGTGTTAATATATTTATTGCGTAATTTTTATAAGTTGTTGGACAAGTCGCTTTTGGTCTGAGTTTTAGTTCAGATGGACGTGTTTTTCGTTTCTGGCGTGTTTATACGTCCAAATATAAATTATTGTCTGTTTTAAATTTATTAATTTTATTAGAGTACAGTTGGATTGTGTTGTTTGGGATTGATTTTGAAGGGTATGACCCTGGGAAAAGTCCGTTTTACAAAGACGTTATTTCAAAAGTTTTTCTAAAATATTTATTTCAATTTCAAATTATTATCTTTTATTATTTTCGAAAATCATAATTTGATTCAATTATTTATAATCTGTTTTGATTTATTCTTATTTTATTCGTAATAAATAGTTCATTTGTCCGTTTAATACGAAACGAACGCGTCTAGACTCAGAAAAATATTTCGCTTTCACTAAAAATACTTTCGAGACCCAAATACTTTTGTTTCGAAAGGTCGCTTGTTTTAAGAATCATTCTGAGTCGATTATTGATCGATAAATCATATTTTTGATCTGATTTCAGTTTTAAGCGTACCGAGTCGAACCTTTTGACGAACCAAGATATGTGTTATATGAATTATATGATATGTGAGTTATGTGATTACTTGTTATATGAATTACGTGTGTACGTGGGTCAAGATTCTTGTGTTGACTGTTGTAATTATGTGCGGGCTATCGTATGGGTAGACGATAGGATTTTGACGCGCAGTTCGTCGAGTAATTATCGTTTAGATGATTAAAGTATTATGTTTTAATTATAGATGCGGATCACTCGAGTTGATCAGGACAAGGCGTTGGATAAAGAGTGAAATGGAATGGTATTGGATATCTGGCTTCTAACAATCACAGGAGCAGCACATCAGTGAATTGTCGAAAGGAAAGACGGTGATGCCATGAGAGGTCAGAATGAGGGATTGTGTTATTGCGAGAGTGACTAACTACAAAAAAAACAAAGGCAAGTATCCCTATCATCATTTATCGTTCAAGTGATATTTATTTTAAATCTTCTTATGCAAGTATTGCTTTCCCTATTCTCAGTTCGGAATAGATAAATGTTTTACATATCGCTGAATTAAATGATTCTATTTATGCAAGTACTCTTCTGCTATTCTATGTTAAGAATAACTAAGTGATTTTACTTATCAAATTACTGGATTTATAAATATTTTAGATTTTGAGATAGATGATTTGGTTGCGAGTATTTCTACCCAAGTAAATCAGGGAATAAAATTATTTTGGGTGTCAATTATTATGACCCCTTTTCAATACAAGGTTTTAAGATTGGATCAATGCGTAAGTGACCGGGGCGGACGGTCCAGCGGAGGGCTATTTCTAAGTATCATATGAAATACTATGACACAATTTGCGCCACAGGCAGATATATTGCCTTTTTATTTGAGTACTCGTGTTTTGGGACATGTTTCTATGAATCATGACCTTGTGCTATCACACGGGCTGATCAGCATGTGATAGTACGTCCGTCGGTGAATGATTCCAATCTAAATTATCATATTGTTTTTGATAATTATAGAATAAATGATTTATCAACTGTTTCTGTTTTGAATTAATGGTGAAATGCAGTTTTGGTTCAGCATCTGATTTGTACTGATACTTACTTTGTTGTTAAATATCAAAGGTGGTATTAGTATAGATGATTGATATTGACTTCAATATGGGATGTTGTAGGCATCAAAGTTCATATTGATATCTAATTTTATATGACAACAAAATGAGTATTAATATCAAGAGTTCGGTTTTGAATAAAGTTTATGATTCACTCCATAATCATTGTTTCATGTTAGTGTTATTTTTGATATTTCCGTAAACACTATTTACGAGCTTTGTTCTTGTCAAGATTCAAAGTATTGTTGAAGCATTTCGCTCGAAAATATCAAAAAGAGTTTTGAGTATAGTGAGAAACAATTATCCGATCCTTTAATAAATTTTCCGTCTCAGCAATTATGATTTTAAAATGATCTGCGCAATTGCAGATGTCGGTTTTATATCAAAATGACCATATATATATATTAAAATGATCTTGCTGAGCTTTTCTTTCGCTCATACTTGCCTGTTTTCAAATTTAACCTCTAGTGAGGATTAGCTTGCACTGTTTAGCTGCGTAATTCGAGGAAGCAAAGAAGAAGCTTTTGGAAGGTGGTTGATCCAGGGTTTGCGGACTAGTGTAAGTTTTATTATGAAAAGTTGTTTATATAATATTATATTATAATTGTGTTATTTTATAGTTGGGCCTAGTATACTTCTTTTCGAAGTTATACTAGCGGGTTAGTATCGAATTGGAACTTGTTGAAAAGAATTTTAAAAGAAAGTGAAAAATTTATTTGTGGAATTTGGATATCTGGTTTCTAGAACTGTAAGCTTAAAAGATCTTGGAATTAGTTTTGGGTCATAGATGTTAAATATCTTCCACTGGCATTTTTTTTATTGATTAAACAAGTTAATTTGGATTGAGGTTTTATAGTGACGACCAAATCCTCTGACCCCGGATTTAGGGGCGTTACAACCAGCACTTAGCTTTATCCCGCCGAGAGAATGGGAAAAGCCTCAACTTAATAGCATCTTCAGAAACTCCATTGAACTTGAAAGTGTCGCAGATCTTGATGAAATCTATGATGTGCATGTTGGGCTCTTTTGTCGGAGAACCCCCAAACTGAACTGAGGTCTATATCATCTGAATCGTGCTCAACTTGATCTTAAAGGTGTTAGCCGCGATGGCTGGTCGGACAATGCTAGACTGAATATCATTAATCTTCGGCTGAGAGTAATCCATCAAAGCCTTCGTATTTACTTCTAGTTCTCCCATTGCAATAAGAGCTTCTTCTTCAACTTTCTCCTCGACAAGAACTTCTTCAAAAACTTCCTTAGCTACTACAACTTCTTCCTCAGCTTGATCCAGTGTTCTCTTACGAGACCGAGAATGCCACGCTCGCTAGAGTACCTGAAACACGACAAGGAAACAAGTAAGTAACAATGTCCGAGTCAATGAAATTTAACAACCACTGATGACAAACACATAAACTAAAAAATTTATACCGAGTCCCCGGCAAAGGCGCCAAAAACTTGTTAGGACGAAAACACGCACTAATATATACATAATTATACGCGATCACAAGTAATATAGAATCAATTCTAGTTCGCTCCCACAGAGACTGGTTTAGGTTAATTTCATTCAATGCACTTATGCAATAATGGTATGGTTATTATTCAATGCTAAGATGAATAATAAATTGAGATTGTTTATAACTAAGAGTATTAACTAACATGCAATTAACTACGAGAATTAAAAGGTTGATTTACTTATATAACACAAACATGGAATTCTAACTTCATTACTACTTCATTCAATAGCCTTTTTGTTCTCAACCTTAGCATGCAATGGTGATGATACTAATCAGATAACACAAAACTAGTAAACGCCAATTTTCGTTGTACGAATACCTTACTACCAGAAATCCACAAAAGAGATAAATTATGAATAGACACCAATTATATTGAGACCCTATATGTCTATAGAATTTGACAACAAAATGGTTTAATGCACAAGTTATCTATCATGATTATATAGGGCAAGTAAGATGGATAAAATTACCTACGAATCATGCATATCAACTACATGAACCTATGCTAGCATGGCAAGTTCTAAACCCCTATATTCACTTTCGCTTCATTAGAGATTAACACGCTATCTTATAAGTTCATGACGTTCATAAGACGAATAAGCACAACCAATACTAGGTTATCATACAATCACCACACACTAAGGTATCGAAATAAATTAACTAAAGAAATCCATAAGTAAATCCACTAGAACCCCACGATAACGATTAGCCCATAACCGAACTCATCATCACCGTGGGTTCCGATGAAAGCATGGTATAATAAACTAAGTCTTTATAAATACTAATAATAAAACCAAGTACGTTAAACAAGAGTATAGGTTCAACAAATAAGAAAACTAGCATACAAGATTACAACTTAAAATAAAGAATCACAAGAATAAACTAGATCCTCTTCGCCTTGGTTGAATTGTGCTATACGGTCTTCTTACGTCTTCTCCTTAAGCTTTGGTACGTCTTGTTATGAAAAATGATTTTAAGTTATCATTATATTGCAGCCCTGATCAACAGAGAAGTCCATAAATCAATCTTTTATTCAAAACAAGATTCTTGAAACCCGACCTGGCACGGCCGCACGCTTCACCAGCACGGGCGCACTGACATTCTGTTCATCCGGCGCGGACGCGAGCTACTACAGCGCGGGCGCGCTGACCTTCTGGAAAAAGTTCTCTATTTTTATTGCTGGTTTGAGATGGCGATCCACGAGCTTACTTCCTGGATACATTCCTAGCACCAATTTAGCACCAAAACAATGTTAAATCACCTTGATCCCTGTTATATGCCTGAAATGCAACAACACTACAAAACACATCAAATACACAAATAACTCAAGTACAAAACATCAATTCAAGCCTTTATAGAGCAGTCTAAGTGGACATAAATGCCACTTAACAATTGTCATGAAATCCACCAAAACTGCCAAAGCACAAAAAAACAACAGAAGATGGAGGTTGACAATCCAGCTAGACAAGGATCTCCTTTACCTCATTGGCATCATGTCCTTGGCCGACAACATTTAATATGGGTCCCACAGAGTGTACTTCTGGAACCTTAGGATCAACTACAAGAGAATGAAGTGTCAAAGATTCCAGTTCAACAAATAAATTGAAAATAATGCCCTTCGCATCTCTGAACAAACCAGGAAACAAACAAATCAGAAATTTCTCTAAAGTATGCATGCAAGCTAGCATCAAGAATGTGCAAAAGGCCTGAAGCAATAGAACCATATATAATTTTAGTGAAATAAATACATCACCACATATCTGGTCAAAAGGAAATATATAAGAAAGGTAACATACCTTAAAAAGTTTCAGAGGATGCTCACCCTTAACAGTACTGAATTCAGACAAATGACTGAAAAAAAGAAATAGACATTTATTAGCAAAATATGGGTTTAATACCTTTGCAGAGTACATTGCACCAGATGCAAGGCTTACACGACCAGATACCAAAGGAGCCATAAATGCAGCAAACCTCTGATAGAAATTTATACATCAAAATCAGTTTGTCAACTTTGAAAGTAGCTACTATTGGCCAATTCGAATATTCGATACATGATTTGAATCTCCTTCATGATGTCCTCAATCTTTTACGATACAAGGAGACTTTCCCAGATTTAAATTACTTCAAGTCGGGGTTTAGTTATCACAACTACTCTTCAATAAAGACACACGTGGATGAGAGAGAAAGCTTGTACAAACTAGAGAATGTTAAAATCATGGAATCTTTAAAAGTGACTGAGAATACAAGTAGAAAAGAAAGAGAAGAAAATCACAAATTAAGGGATGTCCTGAAACATGCCCTTAATGAAGCTAATGTAGCTAAGGAAGCTGCTAGTATTGCTCAACAAGAAAATTCTGAGCTTAAGGATTCTCTTGCAGAAAAGGAGGAAACACTTGACTCTCTTATCCGAGAGAATGACAAATTGAGAATCAGTGAAGCTGCAGCCAATGAAAAGATGAAAAAGTTAAATAGACTGCTCTCTCAAGCTCATTCAGAAAAGAAGACTGATACTAAGGACCCTGGCATAACTTTCCTGTCACCGTAGTCTGTCTTAACAGATCACGAGGAAGATTCCATTAAACATCATATGGAAGACTATAATAAACAACATAAGGAAGATAATAGTAAACAACATACAGATGATGAAGCGATCAAGAAGGGTTTTAGTTTTGATCACCAGATAAAGTTGGATGATAAATTTGAAGATGAGGATGAAAATGACACGTAAGTAGATGAGGACTCTGTAAAAGATGAGGCACTCAAGGGATCAATATTTGACCCTTCCACCGAAACACCAAAGTCGGAAGCTCGTAAAACAAAACTACTAGCGCCAAAACTTTATCTTCCTTATTATCATCACCTGCCAAAGATATTTTCATCAAAACTACTCTTCAATAAACACACACGGGATGAGAGAGAAAGAATGCATTGCTTGACTAATTTTATGAACAAACTATAGCACAATAACAGAAAGAATGTATTGCTTGACTAATTTTACAATAATAAAGTGATAAACATTCTGGTAGATGGAAGGTAGTTAAGAACATTCTTACCTATTGCACTTCATTTCTTGTGATTCTTCCATCTTCGTAGCTATCCGCCCTCAGAAAGTAAACAAATAAATAGAGATTAAATCTCTAATGGCGACGTCGTCTTTCCAGTACATCAAACACCCCCAATGCAAACTCCTCGGAGTCGGCCATCCCTGTCATATAATCAAACACCATATAATCAACTAGGTACTTACCCACAGAAGCATAAACCGAGACCTCTCCTTGCATAGTGTCATTCAATACTTTTTAAGTAACTGGAATCACAAAGAAGAAATGCTTAAGTAAATGTAAGAATCTGCGTATAACTATAACAGACAAAATCAAAGGCACGGGTAGAGCATTACACGTGGATGAGAGAGAGAATAGGAGAGATTTCATACCTCTATTCTGCAAGGGTTGCTCCTACAATTAGAGCTCAAAACCATGATTCATAGACTTTCTTCCTCATACCCGCCGCTTCTCGAATTCAGGGGTAAGAGAATGATAGCTGCAATTGAAAGAGGGATGAACAATCCCTAATTCATTTCCCCCCTTTAATTTGCCTAAAAATGTTAAGTCCCGCTCTGTTCAAATTTTAGCGGCCTGACCCAGAAACTTAGAGGCCCATATCCAAAATAAATATTAGCTTCCATCCTATTTCTTTTCATCATTTAACTTTTTCTTTTTTAAATTTTATAAATATTCTTATACTTTTATAGGATTATATTCATTACTATTATTATTAATTTAATAAATTTTTAAATACTCAAAGCAGTTACGAACTTTAATTTTTATAAAAAATGGTTTTGTGATTTTAAAAAAACTAATAATTTTATATAATTAATAATTAAAATCTATTCATTTATTATAAATTTTAAGAAAATATTTCAAAAATCATAAAATATGAATGTTTTATTTATTTGGCAGAGTTCTACTTTCCAGCAATCTCCATAAATTAATTTATTCATATCCGTTATTTTTAAAGGCAAATTTAATTTTGAGTTAAAATTAAAATATTCATTATTGAACTGTCTATACCAACACCACCTCATTGGTTGCAATAGAGAAGAGGTGTATGTGAACACCAGAGGTTTACTCGGCTATAACAACATGTATATATGCCTACGGTAACACCAAAATCAGGGTGTTGTGATAGGGTCGTAATTTCATACCCACTGCAACGTTTTCTAAGGAAATACCATGCAAAAACGTGCAATTAGGCTATCTATGGCGTAATGTGAGATAATGGGTTAATCAATTTTTGTTTCAAAATCAATTTTGTAGCACACCATGACTGTATTGTGCAGATGAAACTGACCTTTTCATCATAAAGATTCATGATGGTGGTTCGTTTAGTCCAATATTTGGAAGCTATGATGGTGGCACGTATAGGTATGTTGACAATTGTGATGTAGTTGAAATATCTGTGTTAGAGCTTGGGACTATGTTGGAAGAGGCTTTTGACCATCTTGGTTATTGTGAATTTTTATATAAAATCCCTAATGATAATGATTTAAGGTTTGCAAATAGGGATGTAAAAGTACTTAAAATGTGTAACAAACTTGATAATTCAAAGATTGTATATGTGTGTACTGCTACTGTGAATCTTGAAGTAACACAAGTAAGCCAAGACTCTTGTCCCTCTCAATTTGAAAATTTGGAATTTGTAAATATTCCTGTTAATTTATATGGGTATGATGATGATGAGATAAATAAAATTTTACTTGAGGACCTAATAAGAAAATATGATAGGGATGCAGAAGTGGAGAATGTTGAAATGGACAATGAGGTTGTCCTAATTAATGAAGCAGGGGTATTTAGTGATGGTGGAGGAGGAAGTTTTCATGATGATTCTAGTAACATTGATAGTACAGATAATAAGGTTTGTGCTGTGAAGGAAAAAAGAGAGAAATTTAGAGAACATAAGGCAAGTGGTGTAGACATTGTAGATGATTTTATTGAAGGGTGTCATTCAGAAATTAGTGACAATGACTATAACAGTGAGGAGGAAATGATGGCTGCCAATAGTACTGATGAAGAGACTACTACCTTTCCTGTGTTTGATGAGAAGATATATATGAATGACCCTAAGTTTTGCATATGATTGCGGTTTAATAGTGGTAATTCTCTTAGAACAACAGTAAAAAACATGCCATTGTACATAGAAAAATAGTTGCTTTTCACTGTCCAGGATGCTTTTCAATGTCAGGATCTTACTGATCCCTGTCAGGATCTGACTGATCCCTGTCAGGATCTGAGATGCTTTTTATTTATCATGTTTACTTATCTATTATTTTTGTAGAAAAGTGATCAAGGCAGTAACTGTTGTGCAAGACATGCCTATACAATAACAAGACTAAGTCACATTGACAACCCTAAGATTTAGTTGCTTGATAATTAATTTTGTATTTTGTATTGTATTACTTGAGTCTGTAAAAAGGTTAGAAGATTAGACTGGAGTATTTTTTCTATAAACAGATTCAAGCTAATAAATAAACTTTAGAAAAAGATCAAGCCATGATCATGCCTCAGAGAAAAGTGAAGAAGCTTGGAGTTAAATAAAACTATTTTATAAAACTTGTTCTAAGTCAAGATATCGACAAGTCACAGATCAAGCAATATCGAGAAGTCATTTGAGAAGTCCAGAATGACTTATCGAGAAGTTCAAAATAGCTTATAGAGAAGTCTTAGAGATATCGACAAGTCAAATGAAGATGTGGAGATTGGAGATATCGACAAGTCAATTTCGTATCCAGAGATCTCAGAGATATCAACAAGTCAAAATGTATATAGAGATCTCAGAGATACAGACAAGTCAATCCTACATGTAGAGATCTCAGACATATCGACAAGTCATTCCACATGCAAAGATCAAGAGACCTCGACAAGTCAAATATAACTAGAGAGAACTCAGAGATCTCGATAAGTCATTATACTTATCGAGATGTCATTTCTCTATAGAGCAAACTGGAGATCTTGATATGCCTCTCAAATACAGAATGCAAACAAATTCAAGATTCAAGATTATCAGTCAATAAATGATCTATTAACTAGATTGAAAAGTCTATAAAGTAGCTGGACAGAATACAAGATCAAGGGCCAAGATTAACTAGACAAATGGATGGTCACAGACCTGCAAGATTTAAAGATTTGCTAAGCTAGAATTGGAAATAGAAAAAGATAGTTTTAGAAAAGAGTTTAGTACATTTTAGTGCAAGTCTTGTAAACCCGTGCTGCTGGTGTATAAAGCATGCACTGGTCCTTAGTTTAGTGGGAACAAAACAAATTCATATTTTTTTGTATTCTCTCAAGGAAGAAGATGAGTTCTTATATTTTTAAGAACACATAATTTATAGCAAGACAAACTTAATTAATACAAATTATTATTTCTACTGAACACAATATCTCTACAAATTATAAACTGCTTTGTTCACCTAATATCCAAACAATTAAAAAGGCTAAAAATAAAAAACACATTCACCCCCCTATGTGTTGTACTTAATATATCTAACAGTAACAAAAAACCCAAAGTTGTGCAAACAGAGATGAAGAAGGCCAAAAAATATAATACTCCTACATCAACTAGTCCTCCTGCACCAAATACTACTCATGTTACAGATCATGATACAATACCCCTCGCCAATCAACTCCTCAACATGTCCAAGGTTATAATCAAGAAGGAATTTTTACATCTTACACTCAACCTACAAGGATAGATAACACTGTTTTAGGTATACAACCAGAGAGAGGCATAGTTAGGGGGAAATATGTGATAACACTGAAGCAAATTGAAGCAGAGGCTAATGCAAGAAAAGCACAGCTGAGGACTAGACCTCCATGGAGTTTGTGATTTGTCAGCTTCAGCAATGCAATTATACAGTATAAATTGGGATATTTTTGGTATAACTAGTGCAATGGCCATAATTAATTTTGGTGTACCTATGTTAATGGCCTGTATTTTGTTGCTACAAATTAATGTGCACAACTTTATTTTTGGTACAAAACTTTGTTGTACAAAACTCTATCAATGTAATAGTTTCTACTGTATTATTAAATATATTATGGATTTAATCCACCAGTTTTAATGAAGGTGTAAAGTTATTGGCCATTACTTGTGAGTTGAAACTGTCTTGGTATTGACATGTTTGAATGCCTTGAAAAACATTACCCTGACTGGTCTGACTATTGCATGTTGAGGGATTATCTCATGAATTTATGGCCAATTCACTATTTAAACACACACACACACTTTACAGTTAGTAACTCACATAGCAATACAATTACTTATATATCTCTCTCAAATTAGTTTGCATAGAATCATGGCTGGTTGGAGCAAACCCTCCTCTTCAAATATTTTCAAAGTGAACTGTAAGAGTGTGTTTGATAGGGCCAATAGGTAGGCTGTTGTTGCTTTTATAATGAGAAATATCAGGGGTAATTGGGTTAAGGGAAATGCTGGTATGATTGGGCTGATGTTGCCATTGGATGCTGAGCTATGGTCCATTTTCTATGGATTGAAAATGGCTTGGGAGAAGGGAAATGTAAGGTCTTATTTCAAGGAATCAGATTGTGAGGAGGCTTTAAAATAGGTGACTGAGGATGACCCTGAGTTTTGGTTGGATGATTTGGTGGTCGATCAACAATCTGATGAATGAGAACTGGGATTCTTATGTTGTGCATGTGGCCAGCTCTACTAATGAAGCAGCCACTGTATTTGCTTGGTCTCAGATTGGTAGAGATGGTGGTTTCAATGAGTTTGATGAAGCCCCTGGTTATCTCTGTCCCATCCTTGCTGCAGATCTAATGTAAACACTCTAGTGCAACTAGAGTTTTCAATTAATCTATTTATGTTTGCTTTGTTTCTTTTTTTTTTGATAAAATGTGGCTTGTTCTTATGTTACTATGACATTCAAACACACAAAATTCAAACACCATGAGAGAACTAAAAAATGATTTTATTACATTCACAAACACAATTACATAACATCTTCACTTCCATAATTTCCAAAACAAACAACAACAAGAACAATTACAACAAACAAATTAAAATACAACCATGGACTGATCCTAGTCTTGCTTATGCTAATTTTCCTTTCTTTGTCTTACAACATCATTAATTTTTCGAGTTCATCTTAATTCCTCCGTACTCTTTTAAGTAAACCAAGTATGACAGTACAACCATGCTCACAAACTGGCAGATCAATCCAACAAAAATAGTTACAACCCCTTCTTCCATTTAGGCAGCTAACAAACCTCCGACCTGCATTATTCTCCATCCAAGCCGCACGTTCCACAACCAACATAAGACATATACACCACTCCCCCATCAATTACAACCCAAATTACCCAATTTCAGTTTTAGGGTTTCAATTTTGGGGATAACCCATTTCTAACCCGATGAAAAGTGCCTGCTTCATTTATATTTAGAAAAATGATAACAATATATCCATTGCACCGACTGAATTGACTAAAATACCCTTACGCCGTCAAGTGATATTAACGGAAGTACTCACTCTGTAATTTTTTTCAAACTTCAATTTGCTAGTTACACTACGCCATAAGTAGGCTATTGTAATGCCTAAATGGTGTTATAATAGGCCCAAAAAGCGTTACATTAGTTCTATTGTAACACCAAGGGGTGTTACGTATACGAGCATTACAATAGACACCATAATGTAACACTTCACTGATCTATTGTAACAGAGAAGAAAAATTTACAATAGGCAACTACTGTAACACTAAAAGACCCAAATATAACACAAAATGAGTGATACATTAGGTTCAATCAAGAATTCAAAAGTGGGCCCCACTAGTAGGTCCCATTTTTTGTGGGGCCCACATTGCCTATTTTAACAATCAGTTCTATCAATTATAACACCAGTTTGTTATAATTAAGCAATATTAGTATATATTATGTAACATTGTATATAAACATACATTACACTAGAATTGGCAAATGAAATGGTTAATTATAAAATATTTATATTACATGCTCTTGTTAAACAACAATCCTAGTAGCAATATAATATCAAAGTAATAATACATAATAGTCTCATCTCTAAGCCATACTAGTACATGATAATCTCATCTCCAAACCATATTACTAGTGTTAATGATAACCGAGCAGAGCTGTCATCTCTTAATTCTTTCCCTGGAAATGTATGGATGTCCTGCATATCGTCAAATAGAAATATTTATTAACAATATCCCAATAAAAATATATTACATTGTATATCTACAACATGCCAACATCAATAGATTTTTTTTAAAAAGCTTGATCTTTGCACAATCTAGTGAGTCAACAATCATGCTTTTCTCTCACTACCTCACTTTCAGAAGCCTACAAAATCCTACTTGCTCGACTACCCTGAGCATCCAGAAAATATGAAAATAGCTAAATAAACTTCACTGATTAATATGGGTGCAATAAATATTTACATTTAACATCCTCAAGCAGCATAAATTTTAAATAATATAAGAACCATGTTTTCTAAAATGTCGTCCACGCTATAGATGAATTGATGTCACTTACCGGAAGGTATCTTGCTTCTTTTATTATCACAGCAAACGAACTACAAAGGCAAACAACTCGCTGTTAAAAAGAAGAAGAAGAAATGGTTCCAACAGAGCATAGAAAATGTAATTACACTACTTAGATAGAATATAAACTATTATTTTTCAAAAATTAAGTGATTTGTGATCTTCAAACACTTAAAATTTAGTACTAGCTAGCTAGTGACCTTGATCTGTTAATCTCCTAACAAGCCAACCAACAAAAAGCTTTTAAGTCGTAGAAGACACCAAATTAATTAGTAAATTTAGCTTGTGACTCATTCGGCCGATCTCATTCAGTATTTTGCTGTATAAAATTTAATTTCCTCAAAGCAAGGTTATTTTCAAGTAAATATAGTACATGTACCTGAAGAGATGTACTCTGATCAAGCACCTCGTCTTGACTCCTTTTCCGATCCCTTGAGAAATCCAAGTAATTTATATGGTTATCACTAAAACTAAAAGACCAAGGATGATCATGTTCTTTGTGGTTCATACTTCATTGTATCTTGAGTACTGTACAATTGCTGTTGTTGTTGATAGATACTTTCTTCCTTCATCCCTGGCTCTACATGATGATCAATATTAAAAGAAACGTTGTTACTATAATGACAACTATACGAGGTTATTTAAGAATCATTACTGCTCTTCTGATCCATCTGCTTCCTTTTGAAATCAGGATTACTATCATTGCTAGAATTATTGAACCTTTCTTCTTGATCAGTTTCCAGTCTTCCCCTAGTAAAAAAAACATAAATAGAATTAAATTTATTTTTTAGTTAAATTAAATTAATCAGTAAATCGCACTCTTTTTTTAGTGTAAAATTATTGAATTTTGGTTACCAATGTGGAGTGATTTTTCTGGTTATTATATTTGTAAAAGAAATCGATCGATTGAGTATAACATGGAAAAACCAGTAGTTACAACATTTTATAAGTAATGTTATAAGAACAGATCAACATTGAGATTTACATAGTTAACAACTGATGAATGAAAATTAAATTTTACAGGAGAAATGATTCACATAGATAGTATTTATAACTACACATAGACATAAATTTTCAGGAAAAAAAATCTGCACAGAGAGAGAGGGGGTACACAAGTAGTTGGGTCCATGGTACTGGATAAACATGGTTACGAGAAGGATCGTCAGCTGTTGAAGAAGATCCATTCAAGCTCCACCAGTTAGGGTTTTCTGCCATCATCTCTATATTTCTTTCTCACACCCACACTGATCGATTATCTTTTACTACAAAAGCAAAAAGTATAATTTATAGTGGCCTATAACAACAAGTTGCCACTGAAATGATTCAGACATCCTATATAATAAAGTCCTTGTGATAATTATAAACCGAACACATTCCTTAAGTAAATTGTCAGAAAAACTATGATTACGACTACTTAAGATTAAGATATCAAATTTTCCGAAAACTGCATGAAAAAGGTAGTATGGAACCTCAAGGTAATTTTGTAAGCAACTGTAATCTATGCATAAGATCAGAGAATGATCAGCTCACAAGTAAAAAGTATATGTTCCTTGTCTTCACCTTCTTCACTGGTTATGATATATGTGTAGATGAAAAACTGTTTCAGAATCCATAAAGGGTAAAGAAAAGATTGTGTTAGCAAGTGATATTTGATTTAGTACTACGATTAAACTACATTCAATAATATAAATGAAGTAGAATGTCGGTATAAGGTAGAGGTGTCCAGAAACTTATTGACCATACCATGAACTATAACTTCTTGCCAAGTATCATCCATGCTCTGCACTTATATGAAAAATGTGACCATAAGGATCTCTGTTGTCCTTGGAAACCCCAAACCTCCATCCCACCTGAAGAAATTTATAAAGTATAAAATGTATTCAATTGTAATTCTAGATTATAGTTGAACAAAATCACATACTTAATTGGCCACAATTCCAGTGATAGTGAATTCTCAAAAGGAACTTTCTGAAACACACACACACAAAAATCAAAATATTCTCTATCTTTCCCCAAAAGTCATCAAATTTCTTCAAGTACAATTTCAGAATACACACAAACATAAAATCTAGATACACTTTCATTCTCCACAATTAACACATTTTTATAAGCTCAACAAATCTCACTCCCTCTCTCATAAAACATATATACATTCAATCCAATTAACAATTGGTTCAAACATTTATGAGTGCTGAATTAACATCGAAATCATCATTTTTGTAGCTGCGAGTCGAATAAGTGCTGCAAAAATATAGAATAGCAAGGAGAAGACAATATATGTGAAATTTAAGCACATAAAATAAATATTAGAGTTTATTGAAGTAAATAACCTCGAGTTAGGGTTTTCGAAGGATCGCGGCTGAGATACAGGGGCGTTGGCGGTTGAGATGAAGACGACATCGTCAAACTCGCAAGGGGCAGGGAGTGTGTGTAATTTGGAGAGAGAGAGATATGGAGAGAGAGAGAGAGAGAGAGAGGAAAGCTGATAGAGGGGGCTGAGAGTGAGGGGGATGAGAGTGAGGGTTTGAAGGAGAAGGTTGAGATTGTAAGAGATTTGTCGAAGTTTGTGTTTTCAATTGGGGAAAAAATATCGCCTATTTATTTCACTTGGTAAAATCGTGCAAATTTTTTATTTTAATTTTAGTTTTTAATTATTTAATTGTTATTGATTAAATAGGAAAATAAAAAAAGTCTTTGAATTTATGTATAAGAAATTCTAGATTTAAATCATATTATATGCTACATTGATCATTCACTAGTAAATCATAATATAATTTAATACTAATTTATGATTATATTTATATTTTAATATTTTTAAAAATTTAAAAAGTATCTAATGTAACACCAGTTGTTGGTGTTACATGTTGTGCAACACCGGAAATTCTCCGCAACACTAGCTTTATAGCTATTGTAACACTACAAGAGAGGTGTTACAATAGGCCAAAAATCTCTTAGCTAATGTAACGCTGCTTGTAACACTTGCATTACAGTAGCTCACTTATAACGTAGTGTTATTAAACTCCAAATACCCAAAATGTATATATCGCAAACTTTGGGTACATAATATGCAATTTACTCTTTTTCTTTTTACAATAGCATCAAAGAGAAACAAAACGAGAAAAAAATATAATAAAAAGGATAAACAAGATCCACCTCGAACCCCCCTCCACCTTCAAATTTCATTTCATCCCCTCTCTCTCTCCAGCCCAAATCTAAGGGGTAGTAAAAATTTAGTTATTTACAGCAATCAAGCTTCAAACATTTTTAAGAAATGAGAGAAGAAGATGAGTCATATTGGTTCTCAAAGTAGAAAGAACAACTCCCTTCCCCAGATGAACTTATGCTCTTGACTCAATCCCTAATTACTTCTGATCTTGTTCTTGCTTTTGATCTCCAAACCCCTTTTGTCAGACTCTTAGAAAAACTTTTCTTGTTGTTGTTGTTGTTATTGTTCACCGGGCCTCGGGGGACTTTGAGTCCTCCGAGATAGGGAACGGTGATGGAGGTCCAGGGAATAAGATAGCTCGTACCCTGAAACTTCCTCATTTAGTGTGGACACCGCAACTTCAGAAAAGATTTGTGGATGCGGTGGCCTACTTGGGATTGTTAGGAATATGTTATGTACTTGATGATAAGCTAAACAAAACACCTTAGTAGATTTAACTTAGTGAATTTTGTAGCACCCGACGGATGATCAATTATAGTCCCAACGGATGATTCAATATAGTCCTGACGGATGACTAATTGATATCCATCGGGTGAGTAGCTTATGTAACAATAAGTACTGTAGCACATTTCTGCAAACAACTTTGTATAGATTCTGTAGTAGCTTATGAATCATGTAGACTGCTAGTAGATGTGCAGAATAGGTTTATTAAATGTAAATATAAGATGTCTTATAATTCTGCACAAATAAAATGGAGTCAAGTGATAAATGGCTACCCGGTGGATGATCAACAAAGCTACCCGACGGATGATCAACAAGGCTACCCGACGGATAACAAGCATGTACCCGACGTATGATCAATTCAAATATCTGTTGACAGTGACAACACAGTCACATGCGTCGAGTGTTTAAAAAAGGAATGTGGCAGCTTATTTAGCAGGGTTTTTAGAACAAATAAGCATTACCATTTCCATGCTATTAGAAAGATATTCTAAGATGCTGGAATAGAGTAGTGAAGCAGCATGGAGTTAGACTTGATAGGTTTTGTTTTACTGTCTTGTCTTATTATCATGTAAACTTGGTGATATATAAACCAAGTGTAGCTAGTAGAACAAACTAACTAAGTAAACACATTTTTAGCAGAGAAACATTGGTAAGCTATATTATGTAGAATTTCTCTGTAGTTTTGTTTGTTCACTTGTAAAGCAGCTGTGAGCTATTCAAGCTTCACAGGGTTCTCTTAATATATATATATATATATATATATATATATCTGGTGGATACATTCAAATCCACCAGAAAGTTTTAAAGACTTGTGTTTTTATTACTTGTGTTTTGATTTATATAATTCTTTCATTCCGCACTTTACAAATCAAACACACATATATATATATTATTAAGTTAGAACAGTTTTATAAATCTCAAAAAGAAGCCATAATTACATTCAACCCCCCTTCTGTAATTCTTGGTGTATTGTTAAGGAATAATAATTGGTATCAGAGCAAGCTCTTGAAGTACAAAGAGTTTAAAGATCATAACAAAACAGCAAGATGAACAAGAAGGATGTTGGAGTCAAAATTCCATTTCTGGATAAAGACAATTATCATCACTGGAAGGTGAAGATGCACCTACATCTTCTTTCTCAAGATGAGGCCTATGTTGATTGCACATAGAGAGGTCCTCATGTTCCAATGAGAGCTTCTACTGGCAATGAGCCTTCAGTCCCCAAGCCTAGGCATGAATGGTCAGATCCTGATATTGAGCAAGTTAGGAAGGACAAAAAGACCATAAATATTTTATTCAATGGAGTTGATGGTGACATGTTTGACAACATCATCAATTGCAAGACAACCAAGGAGGTTTAGGACACCATCCAAATTATCTGTGATGGTACTGAGCAAGTTAGAGAAAATAAGATGCATCTGCTAATTCAGCAATATGAGCACTTTTATTGTGAAGACAGTGAAACTATCACTGACATATTTAGTAGGTTTCAAAAGCTACTAAATGCTCTGAAGTTGCATGGAAGAGTCTATCAGACAAAAAACTCCAATCTCAAGTTTCTTAGATCTCTTCTAAAGGAATGGAAACCAATGACAGTCTCATTGAGAAATTCTCAGGATTACAAGGAGTTTACCTTGGAGAGACTATATGTCATCCTGAAAACTTATGAGCTTGAAATAGAGCAAAATGAGAGGATGGAGAAAGGAAAGAAGAAAGGAGGGTCCATAGCACTGGTTGCTGAGTTGGAAAAGGAGAAGGAATTGAAAGTAGAAGCCGTTGAGTCTACTACAAAGGTCTGTGAAAACAAGGGCAAGGGGCTGGTAGCTGAAAATGAAGATTCTATGAGCCAAGATGATATGGATGATATTGATGAACATCTTGCATTCCTTTCCAGAAGATTTGCCAAGCTCAAGTTTAAGAAGAACTTTGGAGCAGCTAAGCCAAATAGAAACATGGTGGATAAATCAAAATTCAAATGTTTCAAATGTGTCTTGGCAGGGCATTTTGCCAGTGAGTGTAGAAAGTCAGATTCCAGCAAGAAGAAGTTTGAGCCTGTGGATTATAAACAAAAGTATTTTGAGTTGCTCAAACAAAAGGAAAGGGCTTTTATTACACAAGAAAATAACCGGGCAGCAGATGGTTTGGATGAGGATGAAGATGTCAGCTATGTAAATCTAGCCCTAATGGCCAAATCTGATGAAACGGAAACAAGTTCTTCAAATAATCAGGTAATCACCACTAACTTAGCACTTTTATCTAAAGCTGAGTATAATGATGCAATTAATGACATGTCTATAAAATTATATCATTTGCGTGTTACACTTAAGTCTCTCACTAAGGAAAATGCTAAAATCAAAGAAAACAATCTTTTTTTAAGTGAGAGGAATAATGTGCTAGAGTCTCAGTTTATTGAATTTGAGAAATTGAAAATAGAATGTAAGATTGCTAAGGAGGAATTAACTGAGTCCTTGAAGAAAGAAGAGATTTTGAAGAAGCAACTTGAATAAAAACAAAAGGTGATTAAGGCATGGAAATCATCTAGAGATGTTCATGCTGAAATCACCAAAGTTCAAGGTATTGAGTCCTTTTGTGATGCATCCTGGAAAAAGAGTAAGGAGAAGCTAGAATCCAATTTGGTTGAAGGATTGCTAACAGATGTGGACTCGACGGATGATGAGATTCATCCGTCGGATAATCAAAAGGATTATCCGTCGAGTGACACAAATCCTCATCCATCGGCTGTGAGCAAACCTGTGAGCAAAGCCAAACTTGCCAAGTTAAATGAAAAGTATGGATCCGTTTCCAAAAACTTTGTTCTAGGAGAATCAAGTCAAGTGAAGAAGGAGAAGAAAGTGAATGTTGGTCATCTGTCTATCAAGCAATTGAATGACAGATTAGAAAAGATTGAGGTTAAAATAGAAAGTAAAAAGAAAAACAATAGAAATGGGAAAGTAGGGATTAACAAACATAACAACTACACACCTGATAAATATGCTCCAAAAAAATCCGTGTTAAGTGTGGTAGTGTTAATCATCTGTCTGTTAATTACAAACTTTCTATGCCTACTCCTATATCTGTACCATCTTCTTTTCCCAACATGAATGCCATGCCTTCTATGCCTATGAATGCCATGCCTGCTCAGAATATGAATGCACAATTTGCTAATATGTCATTTGCACCTAAACCTTATTATGCTGCATTTAGTATGCCTCAAATGCCATTTAGCATGCCTTACTGGAATAACATGTTTGCAAATAGCGTGCCTTTTCCTGTTAATCAAAATATGCATGATAATTCTATTTTAATGACTGGTTTCAAAGGCCCAACTCAGATGACTAAGGATGAATCAGATATCCCCAACTCAAATGAGATCAAACCTAAGAAACAAAAGAAGAAAGCTAACAAGGCAGGACCCAAGGAAACTTGGGTACCAAAATCAACTTGATTTGGTTTTGATGTATGCAGAGAAACATAAAGAATCTTTGGTTCCTGGATAGTGGTTGTTCAAGGCACATGACTGGAGATTCTACCCTGCTCATAGTGTTCAAGGAGAGAGCTGGCATAAGTATTACTTTTGGAGATGACAACAAGGGTTATACTGTGGGATATGGCTTGATTTCTAAGACAATATTATCATTAAAGAGGTTGCCTTAGTGGATGGTCTCAAGCACAATTTGTTGATTATCAGCCAGCTTTGTGATAAAGGCAATTCAGTAACCTTCAATTCAGAAGCCTGTATTGTGACTAACAAAAGAAGCAACAAAGTGGTTCTCACTGGTGTGAGAAGAGGAAATGTGTATCTAGCTGATTTCAATTCATCAAATGCAGAATCTGTTACTTGCCTTTTCAGTAAAGCAAGTCAAGATGAAAGTTGGTTGTGGCACAAGAAGCTATCCCATCTAAACTTCAAGACCATGAATGAGCTTGTCAAGAAAGAACTGGTTAGAGAAATTCCTCAAGTGGAGTTTACCAAGGATGGACTGTGTGATGCCTGCCAAAAGGGAAAGTAGATTAAAGCATCATTCAGAAAGAAGCTTGATTCAACAATTGAAGAATCTTTGCAATTACTACACATGGATTTGGTTGGACCAGTCAATGTGTTGTCCATCTCAAGGAAAAGATTTTTCCTAGTAATTGTAGATGATTTCTCAAAGTTCTCTTGGACATATTTCCTAAAGTCTAAAGATGAGGCTAGTGAAATCATCATCAATCACATAAGGCATGTCAACAATCATCCTGATTTCAAAGTTAGAAGAATCAGGAGTGACAATATAACTGAGTTTAAGAATTCTGTTATGAGAGCATTTTGTGAAGAGAATGGGATTATGCATGAGTTTTCAGCAGAAAGAACTCCACAATAAAATGGAGAAGTGAAAAGAAAGAAAAGATCACTTATTGAAGCTGCAAGGACAATGCTTGAAGAATCAAAGTCACCAACATACTTCTGGGTTGAAGCTATAAATACTGCATGCTACACTCAGAATATTTTTTTGGTTAATCAAGAAAAATGTATGATACCCTACCAATTGTTCAAGAATGAGAAGCCAACTCCAAATTTTCTTCATGTCCTTGGCTGCAAATGTTATATCTTGAGAAACCAGACTGATCAACATGGGAAGTTTGATGCTAAAGCAGATGAAGGAAATTTTGTTGGATATGCTGTGGGAAAAGCATATAGAGCCTACAATCTTAGAACCAATATTGTTATGGAATCAATACATGTTGTGTTTGATGACAAAAAGATTGAAGGACTGGAAGATGAAGATTCTCATGAAAGTCTCAAATTTGATAATGTGGAGATGGTTAGTGATGATAGTGATGATGAAAGTGATCAGGAAATAATGTTAAAGGATAATGCAGAAAAATCTACTATCAATGAAGCACAAAATTCAACATCTGTCGAGTTGCAAAATGCTTCATCCGTCGGGAGACAATCTGCTTTATCCGTCGGGAGACAATTAGCTTCATCCGTCGGAACTCAAAATGCACCATCCGTCGGGTCATTAAGAGAAGCTGAAAGTCAAAATAGATTACTGACAGAAAATTCCCCTTTCTCAAGTCAAAGATTCACAAACTCATGGGGAGTTTCTAATAATCAAAACTCAGTCACACATCAAGATAATAATGAGGCCTCTTCATCTAGAGCTAATCTACCTCAATAAAGGAAATGGACAAAAGATCACCCCTTTGAGCTCATCATTGGTGATGTATCTTCTAGAGTTCAAACAAGGAGAGCAACTCAAGAAGAATGTCTATATAGAAGCTTCCTATCTAAGGAAGAACCAAAGAAGGTATAAGAAGTTTTGTTGGATCCTGATTGGATTTTAGTTATGCAGGAGGAGCTAAACCAATTTGAAAGGAATAAAGTATGGAAGCTGGTACCCAAGCCTAAAGGAAAGAATCCAATTGACACCAAATGGGTATTCAGAAACAAGATGGATGAAAATGGCATAGTGGTCAGGAACAAAGCTAGATTGGTTGCTAAGGGATATTGTCAACAAGAAGAAATAGATTTTGATGAAACTTTTGCTCCTGTTGCAAGACTTGAAGCCATCAGAATTTTCTTAGCCTATGCAGCCCATGCCAATTTCAAGGTCTATCAAATGGATGTCAAGAGTGCTTTTCTAAATGGAGATTTGGAGGAGGAAGTCTATGTCAGTCAGCCTCCAGGTTTTGAAGATCTAAATTTCCCAAATCATGTCTAATATCTTTTGAAAGCACTCTATGGACTGAAGCAAGCACCTAGAGCCTGGTATGACACTTTATCAAAGTTCCTTTTGGAAAATCACTTCACAAGAGGTACTGTGGATAAAACTTTATTCTTTAGAAATGTTAATGGCTCTGGTATACTTGTTCAAATTTATGTAGATGATATTATATTTGGCTCTACAGATTAAAAACTTTGCAAAAAGTTTGCCAAATTGATGCAAAGTAAGTATGAAGTGAGCATGATGGGAGAACTAACTTACTTTCTTGGTTTGTAAGTTAAGCAAGTTAGTGACGAAATATTCATTAGTCAAACTAAATACATTCATGATCTTTTAAAGAAGTTTGATCTAATGGATTGCACATCTGTAAAAACTCCCATGGCCACTACAACTAAGCTTGAATTAAACACTACTGAAAAGTCTGTGGATATTTCAAGTTATAGGGGCATGGTTGGTTCACTTCTGTACTTAATAGCTAGTAGGACATATATAATATTTGCTACTTATCTTTGTGCTAGATTTCAGGATGATCCTAGAGAATCTCATTTAGTAGTTATTAAGAGAATTTTCAGATATCTCAAGGGAACACCAAAACTTGGCATTTGGTACCCTAGAGATTCTAGTTTTGATCGAACTGGTTATTCAGATGCATATTATGCAGGTTGTAAAATAGACAGAAAAAGTACAACAGGAACCTGTCAATTTCTAGGGAACAAGCTTGTGTCCTGGTTCAGTAAAAAGCAAAATTCAATTTCTACCTCTACAGCTGAAGCTGAATATATTGCTGCAAGTAGTTGTTGTGCACAGATTTTGTGGATGAAAAACCAATTGTTGGACTATGGTCTACAAGTGGATAGGATTCTTATTTTAACACAAGTGTAATTGCCATCACTGAAAATCCAGTATAGCATTCAAGAACAAAGCACATAGACATCAAGTACCACTTTATAAGGGAACATGTGATGAATGGTACTGTGGAACTATATTTTGTTCCAAGTGAAAAGCTACTTGCAGATATATTTACCAAGCAACTTGATGAATCCACCTTTTCAAGGTTGGTAAGTGAGTTAGGTATGCTTAATTATTCTTGAATCATTTCAGATATTTTGCAAATTGTTATGCAGCCAGAAATTTAATTGATTATTCAATTTTGGATGAAATTTTGGCTAAGTCAGAATTTACATCCCGACGGATGATCATTATCCATCGGGTATGATCATTGGTCGGAATACTATTTAGCAATAAAATCAATTATTTTTCTGGAATATTTTATAACTCGACGGATAACTGATTTATCCTCATCCGTCGAATTATCTCAATCCTAGACGTTAATTCTCTGAACATTATCCATCGAGTATACTTACAACTTGTAAGCATGACACGACAGATAAGTGACAAATTTTTTATAGTTTATTTATTTTTAAACGGCTATTTTGGGCAATTTTTATTGGTTACTTTATTTTACTTTATTATTTTTGTCAGTTAATTTCTGAGATAGTATAAAAGCAAATTCACTTTTACACATTTCTTTTATCATTCTCAAGATTCAATTGCTCTAATTTCTTTCTTCTCAAAAGCAAACTCTCTCTCTGCAAATTCCAATTCTCTAACAATGGCACCTATAGTGAAAATCATGTCTCAAACCAGTTATATCTATGAGAAATACAACTTCTCAACTTTGGTGAACAAGGAGATTCAACAGTCTGGTGACTATCACAAAATGATAGATTTTGTGAAGAAATGCAAACTCAACTATGCCATGCTGGAATCACCCACCATTTACTGTGAGTTTGTTGAAGAAATATGGACAACTACAGTGTACAACTCGACAGACAAGACCATCACATTCACTCTGAAAGGTAAGCAGTTTTGCATAAATAATGATATTGTTAAAGCATGCTTCAAGATTCCTGATAATATTGTAACTGCTCCACATACAGACACTGACATTGTTAATATGCTTAATTCCATGGGCTATGCACTCACTACTTCTATATTAAGTGAAATTAGGAGATTGGGTCTAAGGAAAGAATGAAGTTATCTGTGTGATGTAGTAACTAAGGTGTTTTCTGGTAAAGTTAGTAACTTTGACTCTATAAACATTTATGTGCTTAACATGCTTTACATGCTAGTTACTGATAAGTACTTTAATTTCAGTGATTTGGTTTTGTTTGAGTTAGGCTTTAAGTTAGGAGAGATCAATAAGAGAGGTAAAAGTGTCTATTATGCTAGATTCTTTATGATGCTTGCTAACCATCTTATTGAAGATATTATGATTGAGAAACCAACCAACAAGTTAAATTGTTGGGTTCAAGAAAGAAGGATATTTGCAGATTTAAACAGAGCAAACCATCACAAGGAGGTTCCCCTATACTACTTTCTAGTAATGGAGGAACCTCAGGTAAGTGAGGTAATTTTTTCTGTCTCCACTCTTCCAACCTCACAAATTTCTTTGCTTTCTAGTGTAACTATGACAACTATGTCAATGACCCAACAGTTGCCTACCCAAGCTACCAAACCAACAAAAGTTCCTAAATCCAAAGCTAAGAAAGCCCTATCTGATTTTTTTCAAAGAAATCAGTTGTAAAATCCACCAAACCTAAAGAGGGGAGTGTGAAGGTGGGCAAAAAAGGTGAGGGACAGGGTGAAAATCAAAGAAGCCCTAAAGATAAGGTGAGGGACAGGGTGAAAATCAAAGAAGCCCTATAGAGCTAGCCACACTGCAGTTTCTCAACAAACTGCAGTGCTTAAAAAGATTTAAGCTCAATACTAGTTACATCCTCCCAAAAGGATGTGACTATTGAACAAAGCTCTCAGCCAAGAGCACAGACTAAGAGGGTAAGGGACACAAGCTCACCCCAAACTTATACCAGAAAGAAGAAACCAAAAACCCTTGGGGATGCACAAGGATCACACACTGTGCAAACTGGTGCTAAAGACCCAGTCACTGCACCATCTCAAAGTCAGGTTGATGTGGCTCCAATAAATGTGGAGTCACAGCCAAAATCTCTCATAATTGAACCACCTGATACACCAAATTCTCCCACACACTCACTGGATGTTGACATGATCAATACATCACCTCCAAAATCTCCATCCTTAACTCTCTTGGAGAAGCCAAAAATCCAAGTAAGTGAGCATCATCTTTTAGATGAATTGTTGGCTCATTTACCTTTCCTTTCTAAGACCGTTGAGACATTTGTGCCAAAATTTTCACCAATCTGCACAGAGTCTACAATAGTCTCCACTCCGAACTCAATTATTTCTTCTATCCCGATGGATATTTATCATCCGTTGAGTAGTGATTGTATCCCGACGGATAAGCTTAAAAGCAGTCATCTGTCGGATAGTCAAACTGCTAACCCGATGGATATTCCTCATCCATCGGGTGTCTTTGCACAGCTTCTAATTTCATCAATTCTTACAAGTGCAGAGGACTTAGTAGTAGTGCAATCACTCTTAGGACTGAGGGAAGGGAGTGAATTGAGTGAGAGTCTGGGTTGCTCCCAGGAAAAAGGAGAGAAAAAGAGTGATAAAATGCAGTCCATTTCTTCAGGACTGGTAAAAGTGAGTGAGAGGAGTCCCATCTTAGATGGTGAAGGTGAGGGTGTGAGGGTGGGGAGCCAAGGGGAGCTCTTGATGCAAAAAGAGAGAGAAAATGAGAGAAATGCAGGTACAAGAGGGATAAGGCTGGATATCATTGCTAGTGAGTCAATGAATGCCAATTATGCAGACATTGAGAGACTATCTCAGCATCCTCAAGCTGTTATAAGTTCCATCTCTTTGGATGCTGAGGCATTTACTCATCATGTTCCAGCATATCAAATTTTAGCTGGACAGGGCAATGAAGATGCAAAAAGGATACTGAACTTGGTGCACACCACTCAGTCAATGCAGAGAGCTAAGGATGCCATCACAGCTATGCCACCTAGAGCTGATGATGATGTTGACTATGGGACTGGGGAATCTGCTGATTTCTTAGGTGATGCAAGTGAAGAGGGGTCACTGGACATAGGGGGAGAAGTAGGCCCTAGTTCCAGATCAGGTATGCCATCTTGGGCATTTTCAAAGCAGTGTGATGAACACTATTTCAAGACTACCCTGATTTAACTTATAAGTCAGACACTCTTCTCTTCAATCCACAACAAATGCCAGCACCAAGAAGCTCCTACAAGCACACCTTGCTTTTCTTCAACAACAACAAATCCAAGGTTTTCAACATACTCAGGATGTCACCTCTATCAAAGGTGAAATTGATCAAATGAAAAGGGACATTTCTGAAAGGTTGGATTCTAAACTTCCAGAAGCTACAATGCTTGACATTAAGAGACAACTCAGGAAAAATTCTGATCTTGCCACAAAGATAGATTCCTTGGATACCAGAATGACAGCAATGGAAGCCTCTCTAACAGCCATACATCTATATCAGGTACAACAAACAGACTTGCTTCAAAGGCTAGTGGCAACACAAACCCCTTCTTCTACTCAACTTGCTAATAACCAAAAGGGGGAGAAAGAAACCTCTTATAAGGAGGAGAAAGCAATCTCAATTGTCTTATTCAGTTAAAGGGAATCAAGAAGTGAGGGGGAGCAAAAAGTGCTAAACATACAAGTCAGCAAAGTGATTGTGCCAACAATTGCTTTCACAAAGCCACCAGTGTTGGATAGCATTGATCTAATCCAAAGAGCAGCTGAAAAGCTTGAATTGAAATCAAATTCTAAGATGATTGATGTTACATCCCTAGAGAAGGAAATAAAAGAAATATGGAGAAAGATAGATGCAGATATCCAATAAAAGTTTGGGCCAATTCAGAAGCTAGACAAAGTCTTCAATCATCACTCTAAAGTCATGAAAATTTCTGTGAATGACATAAGTATGAACTATCTGGAAATAGGTCAAACTTCCTGCATCAAATCTCCAAAGAAAGATCTTATTATGAAGGCCAAATAGAACTATCCTAAGTTTTCAGACAAGAATCCTATGGATACAGTGTTTAAAACACCTAGGCCAGATGAGAAGAAGCTGTTGGCTAGGTCTATTGCATTCTACAAGGATCCAACTGATTCAGTGCTTAAAAGGAGAACTGCTAAAATTTACAGAAATGGTAAGGAGATTTGTGTGGTGGTTGGACACCCACTGTTTGTGGAAGCTAAGAAGGAAGAGAAAGAAAGAATCAGGCTAGAAAATAAGTAAGCTGCTTTGGATGCTAAGAAGCAAAAGCAAAATAAAGAACAAGCTGCTATCTTGGCCAAGCTTCAAGCTGTAAAAACCACAACAGAACTTCCTGTACAACCAACCGTAATTACTGAACCTAAGGATCTGAAAATGCAAGAAGAATCACAGCATAAAAGAAGATTTAGATACAAACTCCATTCCAAGAGGAAAGTGAACTTTAATAATGAGGAATTGGAAGACCAATTTCCCAAAAAGCCTACAACTACAACTCAGACATCAAAACCCTCAGTGGTATTTGAAGAATTCAAAGTGGTTGATCCAACAAGAAATATTCATGGTGAACCAATTGTTCCTAAGGATGAGCCAGTAGACTGGGATAGTTTACCAATTTCTGAGCTAAATTTACCCATCTTCAAGACAAAGAAGACAAAGACTAGAGCTAGCAAGAAAGTGAAGCCTGTATCTATCAGATCCAAAGCTCTAACCAAATCCCAACCCACAGTCAATAAGAGAGATATCATGTACATTTGTGATATCAAGGAATTTTCAGACTTGAATCTCTACTTGGATGAACTGGAAGAAGTAAGAGGAATTGATGCTTACAAACATCTTCCTGAAAGACTGGTATTTAAATACAAGGGAGGGAAAAAGATGACATGGCCTCTTCACAGGATTCTCCAAAAAAGCCAATTTGTTCTGATTAAAGTCTACTCATCCTTCAAAAAGAACTTTGGATACAATGTGATTGCAAGAAGAATAGTTCTAAAGAGGATTGAGGAACTAAGGAGTACTAGAGCCAAAAATGCACTTCCAAAAACTCTATATATTCCCCTTACAGGAAAAAGAGTGCATCTAAGGCCCTATTGGATGATGGAATTCATGGATGACAAAGGTGTTAGAAGATTCTTCAGATTGGAGGACCAATTGAGTATCTCTAATAATGAGACTCTTTTGGAGATGCAGGAAATACTAAATCTCTCAGAAGCTGATGAACTTGAATTCCAAAGACAACTTCAGAATCAAATTGAAGAAAACAACAGAAGGCTTGGGAAGAAATTCAGACAATCAAGGAAATAGATCTATCTGCTCAGACTAGAGGAGCATCTTGATAACAATTGTGAGAAATTTCTTTGTGTACTTTGCATTGTTCAACTTTCAGCAAATTTTAGCACTTATCAGTTTTATCTACTATTTTTCAATCTGTATCTTTAGGATGTTTTGTTATCATCAAGGTTCTCTTAATTTACGGCTACAATTCCAGTAGACATAAATTGGGGGATATTATTAGGAATATGTTGTGTACTTGATGATAAGCTAAACAAAACACCTTAGTAGATTTAACTTAGTAAATTTTGTAGCACCCGACGGATGATCAATTATAGTCCCGACGGATGATCAATTATAGTCCCGACGGATGACTAATTGATATCCACCGGGTGAGTAGCTTATGTAACAATAAGTACTGTAGCACATTTATGCAAACAACTTTTTATAGATTCTGTAGTAGCTTATGAATCATGTAGACTGCTAGTAGATGTGCAGAATAGGTGGATTAAATGTAAATATAAGATGTCTTGTAATTCTGCACAAATGAAATGTAGTCAAGTGATAAATGGCTACCCGACGGATGATTAACAAAGCTACCCGACGGATGATCAACAAGGCTACCCGACGGATAACAAGCATGTACCCGACGGATGATCAATTCAAATATCTGTTGACAGTGACAACACAGTCACATGCATCGAGTGTTTGAAAAAGGAATGTGGCAGCCTGTTTAGCAGGGTTTTGAGAACAAAGAAGAATTACCATTTCCATGCTATTATGAAGATATTCAAAGATGCTGGAATAGAGTAGTGAAGCAATATGGAGTTAGACTTGATAGGTTTTGTTTTACTGTCTTGTCTTATTATCATGTAAACTTGGTTATATATAAATGAAGTGTAGCTAGTAGAACAAACTAAATAAGCAAACATATTTTTAGCAGAGAAATATTTGTAAGCTGTATTCTGTAGAATTTCTCTGTAGTTTTGTTTGTTCACTTGTAAAGCAGCTGTGAGCTATTCAAGCTTCACAGGGTTCTCTTGATATATATTAAAGACTTTTGTTTTTATTACTTATGTTTTGATTTATATAATTCTTTTATTCCGCACTTTGCAAATCAAACACATATATATTATTAAGTTAGAATAGTTTTATAAATCTAAAAAAGAAGCCAGAATTACATTCAACCCTCCTTCTGTAATTCTTGTTGTATTGTTAGGGAATAACAAGGATCAAGAATGTGGTCCCCGAAACAATAATGCAGCTCATAAGTTTTAATGGGTTGACTCACCAGAATGTAGCGAGTCATTTGAAGAGAATGCAAGGGCGTTCGGGTGGAGGTGGTAGTGGTTTAGATTTGGCTTCGGGTCATTTATTTGCGTGTTGCCTGTGCCTGCTCATTTTTCTTCATCCAGTTAGGGGTAATTCAGAGCAATTCTTGCCTTTTGTGCCAGTTGCAGCAGCAGATGGCAGTTGCAGTAGCGGGACATTCGAGTATAGACAAATGGGGCATTTTGGGTCGCCCCTATGTTGAGTATACAACAACGAAAGTAAAACCCAAAGTGAATAAATAAGAACAGAAAAATAAATGACAATCACAAAAGACAAAGATTTACGTGGTTCAGAAATTCCTACTCCATAAGCCGCATTAATTTTGTATTGATCTCTCATAATTTGTTGTGTTATGATTTTACAATTACATGAGTATTTATAAGAGAAGAAACTAGGCCTAAATCAAAATTATAGTCCAAATCTGAAAAGTAGACTAATCTATAAACTAATCTGAATCTGAATAGTCTATTTTCATGGGCTTAATTAATAGACTCCACAAACCCAACAATCTCCCATTTGGAGTCAGGCCAATCTTCACTTCACTCTTGTAAGTCTAGTAAAATCAATTCTTCAATCAATAACTCTAACTAGTGCAACGCCTTCTCATCAATCAATTTTGAAGGCCAGTTGAAGCTACGCAAAGCTTCAACTTTTCATTCGTAACCACCTTAGTCAACATATCTGCAAGATTCTTTGAACCACGGATTTTCTTCAAGGAAAAAATACCATTGCTTATCAACTCTCTTGTAAAGTGATATCACAGTTGAATATGCTTCGTCCTAACATGAAATATGGGATTCTTCGCAAGATGAATAGCACTCTGACTGTCTCTATACAAAGCACTGTCCTCCTGTTTCTTGCCCAACTCTTCAAGAAAATTCTTCAACCAAATCATCTCCTTGCTAGCTTCAGAGATAGCCATATATTCTGCTTCTGTGGTTGAAAGAGCAACACTCTTTTGAAGTCGAGACATCCAACTAATTGCGATACCACCCAAAGTGAAAATATAACCCGTTGTACTTTTTCTTGTATCCAAACATCAGAGAACCCTTCCAAGATAACATCTTTCTTACTGAAAAATAGTGCAAACTTGGATGTGCCTTTCAAGTAGCGTAGCAACCACTTGACTGCTTCCCAATGCTCTCTTCCTGGATTAGACATAAATCTGCTAACAACTCCCACTGTATGAGCAATGTCTAGCCTTGTACACACCATATCATACATTAAACTGCCAACCGCAGATGCACAAGGAACTTTAGCCATATCTCTCTTACCTTCATCCGTTTTAGGTGATTGCTTCTTTGTGAGATTAAAGTGACTCGCCAACGGTGTACTTCTGGTCTTCGCATCCTGGATACTGAATTTCTGTAACAATTTCTCAACATACTTCACTTGAGATAATTTTAAAGTACCTTCAGCTCTATCCCTTATGATGCTCATACCAAGTATTTGTTTTGCTGCACCCATATCCTTCATCTCAAACTCCCCAGACATCTGTCTCTTTAACCTGTTGATTTCCCTCATGTTTGATCCTGCTATCAACATATCATCAACATACAATAACAATATGATATAAGATGAATCAAACTGTTTAAAGTAACAACAATGATCCATAGCACTCCTCGTGTATCCATTCTTCATCATAAAGCTGTCAAACTTCAAGTACCATTGTCTTGGTGCTTGCTTTAAACCATACAAGCTTTTTATAAGCTTGCAAACAAGGCTTTCTTTCCTAACTACCTAAAATCCCTCTGGCTGAACCATGTAGATGTCTTCCTCAATATCACCATATAAGATCGCGGTCTTAACATCTAGTTGCTCTAGATGTAACTCCTCTGCAGCCACAATACTTAGCACAATTCTAACTGTAGTCATCTTAACAATGGGAGAAAATATATCGGTATAGTCAATACCCTTTTTCTGTTCATAACCCTTGACTACTAACCTTGCCTTGTATCTCTTGTTGTCATCATGTTTTTCTTTGATCCTGAAGACCCACTTATTCTGTAAAGCCTTCTTTCATGCTGGTAACTCTGTTAAAGACCAAGTCTCATTCTTCTCAAGAGAACTCATCTCCTCATCCATGGCTGATTTCCACTGAACTGAATTATCCACTTGTACTGCCTCTGAATAACATTGAGGCTCCCCGTCCTTGATCAATAATATATAATATACTGAAGGATAATATCTTTATGGTGGCCTCACACTTCTGCTAGATTTTCTTACCTCAGTTTGTGGAGTTACTGGAACCCTGTCATCAACATTCTCCGAACTCCCACTATTTTCTACAAGATCCGTTTCTGTAATATCTTCAAGCACTGCCGCCTCTTTCTCAGGTTGTTCCTTTGTAAACTCAGAATCAACTACAAGCTTATCCGTATACACTATATTCTCATTAAAAGTAACATCTCTACTTCTAACGAACTTCTTAGTCAGTTCATCCCAGAAACATTAACCCATATCATCTGAGACATAACCAATGAAGATACACTTCTTTGCTTTCGAATCAAGCTTGTCCCCGTCAGAATCTTTAACACGCACATAAGAAACACAACCAAAAACTCACAAGTTTGAAAGATTTACCTCTTTTTCCTGCCACTCTTCTTCAAGAATCTTGAACCCCAAAGGACTTGAAGGTCCTCTATTTATGAGATACACTGTTGTGCTGACTGCATCTGCCCAAAACATCTTTGGTAACCCTGCATGTAATCTCATACTCTTGGCCCTCTCATTCAAGGTTCTATTCATGCGCTCTATAACACCATTCTACTGTGGTGTCTCTGGAATAGTTTTAATCATTCTAATCCCAAATTCCGCGCAATAACTTTTAAAATCATCACTACTGTATTCACCTCCATTATCTGACATCAAATTCTTCACTTTTAAACCGGTCTGATTTTTAACTTCAGTCTTCTACTTCTTGAAAGTAGAAAACACATCTGATTTATTCTTCAAAAAATAAACCTATACCTTTCCAGTGGAATCATCAATGAAAGTGACATAGTAGCGAGATCCACCCAATGACGCAACTGTTGTTGGACCATATACATCTGTATGAACTAACTCTAACTTCTTAGCCTTGGGGGTCCTCCCTGATTTTGCAAAAGTAACATGTTTCTACTTTCCAAGAACACATGGCTCACAGAATCCAACTTCTACATTCTTCAACTCTGGAATCTTCCCCTTTGAAGTTAACAACTTCATACCTTTTTCACTCATATGACCAAACCTTTAGTGCCATAAAGTTGAAGACTCAATCTCATCAGCAACTGCATTTGCTTCATAGCTAGATTGTTCAACAATGTATAAAGTCCCATTTTTCTCTCCACGAGCAATAACTAGATTCCCCTTTATAACCTTCCACTGTCCGCCTCAGAAAGTAACTCGATACCCTTCCTTATCTAACTGACTCATAGATAACAACATCTTCTTCAGTCCAAGAATGTACCTTACATCTTTCAACGTCCAGCTAGTTCCTAAAGAGGTTCTGAGATTAATATCTCCCATGCCCGCAATTTCCAAAGTCTCATCATCAGCAAGACGAACTTTACCAAAATTTCCAACTCTAGAATTTAACATTAAATCCTTGCAAGGGGTAGCATGAAATGATGCACCAGAATTCATAACCCATGATTCAACCGAACATTCAACACAACAAATCAAAGCATCGTCATCCTCCACTTCTTCAACTACGTTAGCTGAATTATCCTCTTTACTCTTTCCTTTTGGAGTCGCGGGAGCCGTGCACTTATTCCTGAAGTAACCGTTCTTCTGACAATTCCAATAAACAATATCCTTGCGATCTTTGGATTGTCCTCTCTTCTGTGACATCGATCTGCTATGCCCCTTATTCTGCCCCTTTTCGAACTTTGTGCCTCTACTCTTAGCACTCAACAAGGAACCTGACGAATCTCCTGAGTTTCTCATACGAATATCTTCTCCAAGAATCGAATCTCGAACTCCATCAAAATCATCTTACCGCTTCCAGATGAATTACTTATAGCAGTGACAAATCCCGACCAACTGTCTGGTAATGAGGATGCCAACAACAAGGCTTGTACTTCATCATCGAATTTAATATCCACCGATGCCAATCTTGCTAGATGGAATTAAATTCGTTCACATGATCAACAACACAATCGCCTTCATTCAATCTAGTGACAACTAACAAGCGAATCAAATACACCTTATTTGAAGCAGACGGCTTCTCATACATGTTTGACAAAGCCTTAGTCAAATCATAAGTTGTTGTTTCCTTGACGATATTGTAAGCAACGTTCTTCGCCAAAGTCAACCTGACAACCCCCAGAGCCTGCCTGTCCAAAAGCTTCCAGTCTTTATCCTTCATTGCAGTTGGTTTCTTCTCTTCCAACGGTTCATGTAGTTTTTTCTGATACAAATAATCCTCAATTTGCATCTTCCAAAACTCATAATCTTTGCCATCAAATTTGTCGATCTTTACCTTCCCGTCTTCTGTCATCGCTCCCACTCGCCTGAAAACCCAGGCTCTTGATACCACTTGTTGAGTATACTACAACGAAAGTAAAATCCAAAGCGAACAAACAAGAACAGGAAAATAAACGACAATCATAAAAGACAAAGATTTACGTGGTTCGGAAATTACTACTCCACAAGCCGCACTAATTTTATATTGATCTCTCACAATTTGTTGTGCTATGATTGTGCTATGATTTTACAATTACATGAGTATTTATAAGAGAAGAAATTATGCCTAAATCAAAATTATAGTCTAAATCTGAAAAGTAAGACTAATCCATAAACTAATAATCTGAATAGTCTATTTTCATGGGTTTAGACTCGACGAACCCAACACCCCAAACGGGCAATTAGAGAATGTATTTTTGGCTAGACAAGTTGATAAGTGGGGGACACCGGTGCATAAGCTAGTGCCATCTTATGCTCATGACTTACATTCGGCAACACCTACATCAGCTAATGGGAGAAAAGCTCTCACTTTATTTCCCGCCCAGGATAATTGAATGGAACCGGGGTATATATCGTTACCTTTTGTTTATGTGTGTGGATGTTGTTAATCTGTCATTGTGGTAATAATGTGGAGTTTGAGTTCTACAACTTATCTTGTTATATTGTGGTTGTTTCTAATACTATGGCATGGAACCTTTGGGTTTTACGAGTAATTGGGTATGTGGTGTACTTTAATATCATGAAACTGTCTGTATATTATTAGTTGACAGTAACATTATGTTTGCCTGCAGCGTGAACTTGCAGTTGTAGCAGCTGATACATATTTATATGCATTACTGTTACACGGCTCTGATCCCGAAGAAAGATATGTTGATGAAGAAAGATATGTTGCATGGGCTGTAGGTGGTCATGATAATAATGCCAATGGAGTTATTGGAACGTGGAATTATTTGGTTTTGTTCTTGTCTATGCTTGCGGAAGCGGTAGATTTTTCCTGGTTTGGGATTCCTAGGTCCGTGAATATAATTAGTTTACTTTTGAGTTGATTACATGTGTGTTCTAATTTTCTTGAATGAGCCCCCAGAGGTGAATGCTTGGTGGCCGCAGAGCAATCCATGTTAATTTGATCGTATGTCCAACCTAGTTTCCCTCTCTAACTGACTTTTATTTGTTGGTCCGTGGACCGTTGATAGGTCTATTGCAAGCTCATACCCAAACAAATATTAGCAATGAAATCATTAGCAGGAGAATTAGCATAGTGCATGGATACTCATTTACATTTAGTATCTGCACTTATGCCAATCCTCAAAGTTCCTGATGTAGAAAGTGATGAACTTATTAAATGACAGATACATCTGGAGCTATTTCCTAGCTTATAGGGAGTACAATTATAATGTGGTCCAGTTCTCACGACTTTTATTATTCATGTAAAAACTGAGAATCTGAGATGCATGGTCTAAAAATTTGACAATTTGTGGTGTTGATCTCTGCCTGGCGAACATCATTGTAAACTTTATGTGTTGGGAGTCGGAGTTGATGAATTAGTACCTTGAATAGATCATATTTTTATGTCTTTTAACACACATGCCCATTGATCATGACTTTTTTTTCT
Organism: Apium graveolens; assembly: GCF_009905375.1. Classification (NCBI taxonomy): domain Eukaryota; kingdom Viridiplantae; phylum Streptophyta; class Magnoliopsida; order Apiales; family Apiaceae; genus Apium; species Apium graveolens. The sequence goes on from NC_133648.1 coordinate 127,398,286, forward strand.
TTTATGAAATTAGTTGTAAACTTTATGTATTGGAAGTCAGAATTAATGAGTTAGTACCTTGAATGGATCATTTCCCCATGTGTTTAGTTTATATTTTTGCATTACAATTTGTTTAAATCACGGACATGATATATATGAACATACTCTAATGCCCATATCCGAGGATCATTCAATGTTGTTTATTATCCTAGTTTACAAAGTCTGTAGCCCTTACTTCACATTATATTAAACATAAGATGTTGCATACTATAGTCTCTATGCAATTTAATTTGGGGATTATTAGAACCATGACTATATGCAATATAAATAGACATATGAGTCGAGCAACAATTACTATTTTTGATGTTGTACTACTACTACTACTACTAGTGTCATTCTACTGCAAGTTTCTTATCCGTCGTTATATATTTAAGTCCTTTATGTTTTCGGTCTCTTACCTATCTATGTGTTGTTCTTAAGCATGTGGTTTTTCTAGTGTTATTGCACTATGAAATCGATTATTTTCATGAAAGTCGATCTGATCCCACGAGGTGGTAAAATATGTATACTCCTGCTATACGAGTGGATTGCTGTCGGTTAAGTTTAATTTGGTTAACGTAATAATCTGCCACCCAAACAGAGTAGCCCTTATAGGTTAAAGAATTTTGGAGAATAAACAGGATGGATGTTGTGTCCTTGTTCAGATTAAAGGCAACTCCCTAACATAGCCAGCTTTCCCTTGCATTTTCATGTGTATATGATGAAATTCAACTCGATCTACAAATTTCTTCCGGCCTTTGTACAGCTCATATAAGACGAATACGAGGAGTGAAGAGGTTTATTCCCTTCCCTTGAATATTAATAGCTTGGAAACTTAACCATGTGTGTGGAACTTGCACTATAAATTGCTGAGCAAAACATCTCATGTTGTATACATTTTTTGTATTTGCAAGTCTAAAGAATTGTAGAAATAAATTATGATTAGAGTACTATTGTTCGTTTGATTTCCCTGCCGTAAATACTTTTAGTAAATGTGAAATATTACATTTCTAGTTGCTGGGGAATGGGTGCCAAAAATTTGTGCGACTCAAATTTACAAACCTCAAGCTAACTCGCAAGCCCAAATACATTGAAGAATAAACAAAGGAGACTTTATGATGGGCAACTGTTTTAATTATTAATCAAATTTTATCACATGACTATAAAATTCATTGAAAACCTATTGATCATGAAAATGATCAGCTTTTATATAATACTCTCATGCATTGGAATACAAACAATTTAATACTATACAAGTTAATTTCAGATAAAAGCCTCATCAGCAAGTACTTCTAATAATTAGATTCCAGAGGTTTCTGACTTGTATTTTCTGTAGCTGAGTGCCAGGTTTAAAAATGACTCAGGCTCCGATGTGGCGGAACAGTTAAATAAATTGCAACAAACTGGTACTGTAGAAACTTATATTTGATGACCTTAGATTATTGCTTGATACCTATTTTGTTAATAGTTTTGTTGGAGGATTGAAAGCATTAGTTAAACCAGTTTTTAAGGCTTTAAAACCTACTACAGTCACAGAAGCTATTAGGTCATATGCTAGACTGCAAAAGAAGAAAATCTGTTGGCCACTACTGCTAAAGTTTCTAAACCATTCAGCAACAATTATAGTCCTAAGTCTGTTCTATACACCATTTAGCTACAATATGAGTATATGATATTCATGGTTAAATTACCGGTACATTGCTATTACAGTTTGTGAAATTATATGTTGATGAACTGTCCCTGTTTAAAATCATGAATTCTTAGCTATCGAAACTCAAACAATAATTTGACACTGATAAAATTTGTTCAAGTTCGATTATATTTTAATGAAGGAAAGTAAAAAAGCAAAACCCCTAAAATATTTGAAGGTACGTGCATAATTGCAGAAAAAAGTTTCCGATTATCACCCTTTTAAAAAACATGAATCTTTGACCAGAGTTTTGTGTTTTTTTTTTATATCTGTTTTAAAGTGTATGAATCTTGATTGTTGCAGAACTTAATTCTTAACATGTAAACGTTTCCACTAGGAAACTACTTTACCTGAACGAATGACACCTACTAACATATTATACTAAACTATGTTGTATATATGAGTATGAGCCTGAGAGAGACCAATGTGGGCTACAAAAGCAGCACCCTTTTGGCCTTTACTTTTTCATTGCTAAAGTGATCGGGCTACGCAACTCTAGTTGCATTTCTACATGGATTTTGTGAAACAAACAGAAGGGTGCAGATCGAACAGCATAACATTGTATATACAAATGTGTTTGGTGAGTTGCATTTAGTGCTTTAGTCTTACAAGCACTGCAAAAGGTGCTCGAATAGATTGATATGAAAGAGCCATTACTATGCGTAAAAATTATGAACCCAAAAGAACGAACCAAATTGTCTAAAATAGAAAGTGTATCAAAAGCCATGCATATTATATTATTATATTAAACGTCATACAGGCCAAGGAAATTAAGTAGGATTATTAGGTTGCATGCACACATCTGGTAGGATCAGCGTCAATACTCGATTACTTGTTAATTTTTACATTTCCATACTTGCGTACACATCTCTCTACAGAATTGCCGGTACCAGATAGTATAATTAGTGTCAAATGTTGTACACTTTGATCAAGTTCTTTTACATATTGAGTCTTAATTGCGAAAGCCAATACGTATTACCAGATTTGAGAACTGTTATTGTGCTTCCGATCCCCAAATCTGATTCATTATCATTGAACCTGCATTAATTAGATGACATGTTTAGTAAGGCTAAATTAGTGTACACGACTGGCCAGCTGGTTTGATCAATCATTTGAGCAACGCAAAAGGGCCTTTGTTTGGGCAAGTTGATAACTTAAAAACCGCCAGCTTCAAGTGCATTAGAGATCAAAGGACAAAGATAGCAGTACATAAACCTAAATGGAGTCCTTTATCGATATAGCTGCCTAGACAGACCCCATCAAAATTTAGTACCATTGCAGCAGTACAGAGGTCCATAGTATCTGTGTGTGACAGATCATCAGATTCCGCATAGATTCCGTGGAATCTTCAGCATTTTACCACTGACCCAAGATGCGAGGGGAGATTCCAAGATAAAAAGACTAGGATTTGAGTACCAACATACAATGGTCTGCTAATAAAGTTTGTTGCCATATTATTTCCCTAGTAACTATGTTTCAACCATATTTTAAATTTTACAAAGGTAATCTTGTGCATATTACTAAAATATTTGCAAAAGTTTTAAGATTTGAATTTATATGAAAATAAATTTAAAATTAAAATTAAGGACAATTTTCTGAATGTGATGAAGGTGGTAAAGTAATATTTTAGGGGGGGAGACAGAATAATTAGCTGAAGAGAGGGTCGATTAATAGGTGATGTTCCCGCCTCCCCAAGCTGCTTTACAAATTCCAACACTTTGCTGGCCCAAGCTGCTTCCTTTGCCTAATTAATTGTTTTATTTACACTTTTAACCCTTAAATTGATCAAAAATTAACTCAAATTTATACATATAATATAATTCAAAAAAATTTAAATTCTTATATCTTAAGAAATTTATCAAAAAACCTATGTTGTTAAACTTATTTACAAAAATATGGTCAAAGTTGCACATGAGAGTATAGACGATGTTACTTCAATTACATGCTAGGTTGCAAATGTTGAATGTTATTTTGTATAAAAGGTTGCAAATATTGCATATAAGTTTGCAATGTATTTTTGAAAATATTTTTCGTAATTTGGATATTTTTGAAAAATCCCTTTATTCAAGTATGTAATTTTCAATTTTTTAAAAATGCAAAATAGATAACTTTTAATTTTTGATAAATAATTGATCAATTTAACAATTAAAAAATCAAACGTGACAACTAAAAGGGAGATAGAGAGTAAAAATTTTGACCGAGAATTATATATATCAATTTTATAAAAAAGTAATTTTAATGAAATTTATAATTTGTAAAAGAAAATTTTGAAGAATGCAATTTTGAAGTAAATGATCAAAAAAAATTGAAATGTGAGTAAAGAGTAGAGGAGGGTCATAAAAAAATAAAAAGGGAGCAACATTAATTGATGGTCATGGCAACAAAGTTGATGACAAAGTTGTTCACTTGCACCCTTGGTGGATTGCTTCGTCTACCTGAATGTATTTGTTTGTTTATTATATTTGGGGCTGATTAGATGCCCATATTGTAATCTGATTGATTGCTTTGTGCTCCACTTGCAAACAATTTACCAAGGACCCTTTGTTACTATGATACGATCTTGTGAAGGGCATGCAGATTTTTTATATATATGTAACCTTAGTTGGTAAGTTATGATATATATACGTTGCTGACCTTCATTATCAGTTCGTCAAACTATGTTTTGGTCAATTTCATCCTCCTGTTACTCCTATATACAACTCTGCTGGCACATATTGGACAAATTGAGGCCCCTGATATCACACCCACCACTCATCAATCTTTTGGCTTTTTTGATCACCTTGTGTTTATTTATTGTTAAGATAGTGTCAAATCTCTGCTCATTCAATAACGGAGTTGTATCATAGTTTGATTAAAACATAATCCTAAAAAAACTTTCCTTCGTATCTTTTCAATAATCCATATAGTAAGATATTTGTGAACATCAAACTCATAATATTCAATAATGCAGGCATATTAGAGACAAGTCTAAAAAAATATTATGATATCATTTGTTTATTTAGTCAAATTCCTAATTAATAAAGGTACTTCCTTAATTTGCTAATGAGAATAATAAAATTAATTCCCAAACTTTTTTAGAATGATATATTACCATATCTATCTATCTCGGACTGTACAAGCCATAATACAGAAAATCAACCGTCTACGAGCATTCTAGAGAATAGTTTTAATATTTTTAAAAATTTGGCTTGACATCTATTGTTTTCTATCAATTCTGTCAGCAAACTTTACGATCTGAAAATATGGATATTAGAGTTGCTATTACACAATTAGAAACGACTGATTTCTCTTTTTATTTAAAAGAAAAAATATCAAGTTGATTATTTGATTCTTCCAAATATACCAAGTAGGTTATTATTTTTAAATTTGACTCAATTTGATCATTAATTTGAAATTCGTAAAAAATATATTATTTGCCCGTGACTAAATTGATACAAAATTTTAACATTTTAGTAACTAAGAGTAAGTCCAACAGGTGCCTTATATGATGTCCTAAATCAAAATTTAGGGCATTTGACAAGAAAAATAGGTCTAACAGTGTTCTAGTGATGTCTTATATCACTAGGACAACCTCTTTGTACCTTATTTTTAAGTCACTTCTCTCATTGCCCTATTTTATATTTTATTATATATTATTGTACACTCTCTCTTTCTCTCTGTACTATATATTGTACTTTAATAATGAAAGTAAACTTTTAAGAATAAAATATTAAATATATAATGAGAATAAGATACATTGTTGGAGTTGAATTAAGATAAATATGTCCTAAGTTACAAGGATATAAGAGCAAGTCCAAGAGATGCCTTAAAACATATCTTAAATCAAAATCTAGGGTAATTGGTAAAAATGAGAGCTCCAACAGTATCCTAAACATGCCTTAAAATGCCTAAACATGTCTTAAAATACTAGGACATCTTTCAAGTGACTTATTTTTAGGGCACCACAATACATGCCCAATTTCATTTCTACCAATAAAAAATTTGTTTCCCTCTTTTTTTACACATCTCTCTCCTCTCATCTTTACTCTTCCCTACAATTTTAATTCAAATATATTATTATTTTAATAATAAGGCATAATTATAAGGCAAATTGTTGGAACTGATATATCAGACGAATGTCCAAAATTACTAGGACACCATTATTTATTATATTTATAAGGCATATGTTAGGACATTGTTGGACTTACTCTAATATTTTATATTATATTTAAGGATACAACTAAGACATTGTTGGACTTGCTCTAAGGGCCCATTTGTTTGTAACCGAATAAATCTGAACGAACCATATTTGATCGATTCTAGTCATTCATACTGTTTGGGCTTGCTCGCTGTACTGACCGAATCATGTATTATCACTGAATGGCTCTGCTTCAATATTTTTCCTAATTGATTCAAAAATGTATACATCAGGCCTATTGCCCAAACTATTCCACCTGCTATATTATACTGCTGTCACCACAAGACGAAGAAATGTGCACCTCTAAAATTATTTTTTATACACATTAAAATCCTTATATGAAAAACTTATTTGTATTTTTAAAAATTTTGTATATCACTATTGTTTATGTTGTGATCAAATTTTTTTAATATTTTTATCCATATATATATAATATGATATTGTGGCAACAAATATTGTCAAACATTTTATTCAATTAGATTTTTAAAATTAGATTATCCTAAAAAAAGATGTGTAAAACTGAAAAAGAAAATGGCTTTTAAATAGTCCAATTTTTTTCTAGCCAAATAATATTATTAATTCATGATTCAGATTTTTGATTTTTTCAGATAACTCAGAAAATTTTAATCATTCAGATATTATTTATTCAGAAATATTAATCATTCAAATATTATTGATTCAGATTTACCAAATGACCCCTAAGTCGATACAAATATTCAAATTAATAACTATGTTGAGTCAAACCTAAAAGTAACAACCTACTGATATATTTGAATGAAAATAATGATATTTTTCCCGTTTGAAATTAATGATTAGTCTAAGACTGTTTGAACTATTTTTATAAACTGAAAGACAATAAATGAAATAAGCCGCAACAACTTAAAGCATAATAAAAACACATAGATTTAATAAAATTTACTTTATGAAGATGTAAAGAAATAGTTGTTATAACTCCAAGAAAAACAAACTTATCTTCTTAGCTAATTCTCAATTCTTGAATTTTGGCTACAGAGAGAGAAAATATTACAAGAAAGTTTTTCTCTCTGTTTCGCACAGCTAAAGATGGGATGTGCACAATATTAATAGATTAATGTACTACACTGTATGGACACCCATTTACAGTAAGCAATCATATCATGTAGTAGCTTTTTGAGTTTGCTTTATTTTCTTTCTCTCCAAGTTCGGATGTAGACTTGACACATGTTCATGAACCACCTCCATGCACAATATGTTGTGGTGATCCGTTTCTTCATTTATGGTAATTTATACCTTCATTTGTTTTGTAAAGCTTCTTAAGGTGAACAATCTGATCTATGAATTAAATATATATTTTTCGCATAGATCCTGTGGTGGGTTTCAAAAATTATGGTCTTCACATTTTTAATTACTGTTTTCGTTGTGTTTATGTGCTCGAAACCCTTCAAATACTGATATACATATTCCTATGACTACTATTCCTCAGGAAATAGAACTTGACACAACTGCTGATATTGAAGTTTCTGAGGTTGTTGGCTCCCACACTGCTCCTTTGGAAGATCTAGTACCAAATTCTGATGTTGAAAAAGAAGTGGACATAAGTTAAAGAAACCAATTGCTGATGATGAAGCTTATATTCATTTTGAGTCTGAGGATGATATTGATGTTTCTAAAATTTATGTTGACTTACATTCAGATGAAGACTTGGATGGAAGTTTATTTTCAGCAGATATATCTGAGAAGGAGAGAACAAATATATTAAATGCAAGGGTTGCTCGAAATTCTAAAGAATATAAAGCTGAAGAATGAAATTCTAAATGGAAAGGATTATACTTATCCTATCTCTCTTCATAATGCATCCAAGCACTTGCAGACAGCTGAATCTCAATTTTACGATCCTTTTCTTCTTGCTCATTTGAAGGATTCTTCCTTAATGATGAAATCTATCTATTCTTTTCACAGTCAAACTGAAAATAAGATTGAATCTATTAAGGATTCTTTTGCTGAAGTCAAGGCTAAATCTGAACTTGAATTCCAGAAGCAATTAAGCCTATTGTTAATTATTAGACAAGAAAAGATGGAAAAACATCAGGAAATGCTTGAACAAAAGATTGATGGTCTTCAAATAATATTGGATCTTCTAGTATATTTCTTTGCTGATGATGATGTCAAAAAGAGGGAGAAGATAAAGGCTATCAAATCTAAATACACACCTCAAATGACATTTCCTTATGACGATCATACTCATGATGGAGGGTGGAGAGATTGGCTCTATTGATGTTTCTAAATCCACTATCCAAAGAAAAGGAAGAGGTGGAAGTGGAAGAACTGGTGGAGATTGAAGAAAATAGTAAGTCTCAAAGACTATCCATACAAAGAAATTGACTACTACAACTGTGAAAACTACTGAAAGATAAATGATGAAAGTCACAGGTGCTGATGATGACCAGGATGAAAGGATTTTAAAAGCTGGTACTGAAATAAGTTAATTTATGCAAACACTGAAGGTTAAGGGTAAGAATATAACTCTATTATATAAGGATCCTAATATACTAGCTTTTGATTCTGAGGTGAGTAGAAGGATATTTAAAAGGGAAAATCCTGGAGTTAATCTTGAGCAGGTGAGACAAATGGAAGAAGAGTTTGCCTTGATGAAATCTAAATCAGTAAAAACTGATTTTATTCCTCAAATTGAAGATGTTCCTAGAAGAAAAAGAGGTCAAAGGCCTAAGGAGAAAGGACTAGTCATCAAGGACATCAGCTCAACTGCAAATGCTGAAAGACCTAACACTATGTATGAAGCTATTTTAAATGCTGATAGGAGGTATAAGGGGAAGGAGAAAGTTGGAGAAAAATCAGCAGTTCTAAAATCTCAATTACTGATAGATCCAGTCTATAAAGTAGATTAGGCTTATGGTGATGCTAATAAAGATAATATTCATGAAGAAGAAACCAATCGGGTTAACAAGAAAAGAAAAGTTATTTCAGGATCTAACTAGGCCGAGAAACTGAAAATCACTTCAACCTCTAACACTGCTCAAGTTGAAAAAATAACTACTGAAGCTCAAACAGTCTCAACAACTGGTGTTACTTATATTGAAGACATAAATGTTCAAGAGACAAAAGCTAACTATTCAAATCCTGATGATGATCCAAACTCTGATGAAGATAAATTTGATTCAAAAGATTTCACAAATCCTCATAATTCTCCACTTTCACTAGTTGATAAGAAGAAATTATTATAGAGCAGCAAGACACCAGCACCAAAGAGAGACTCTTCTAAAATTATCAATAAAATCTACAGTGGTACTTCTCAAGCAAGAATAGTTGGTAGAACTGGTGGTCTGGGTCTTTTTAATGCTAATACAAGATTATATCTTTTCAAATTATGCTTGACATGTTTGATACAAACAAGTCAAAAGAGAAGATGATTTATTTTCTTGAATCATGGCCAAGGTTGAGGATTTCTCAAGAACAGATGCAGGATAAACCATGGCAAGAGTTGGATTACATAGTCCCATTATTAAAGTCAACAAGTCTACTACGGCCAAATGGTCTGAATATCTGAAGAATTCGGTGTACAAAAAACTGAAAGGAGTGCTCAACAAGTCCAAATATATTCCAAAGTACATAACAGAAGATGGCTTAATTGTTGATATGCCTAAAGGAGGAGCCCAGATAACTACCTCTATTGGAGTAAAAGTTCTTACTTTTAATCCAAATGGTAAGAAGGTTGAATTTATGGAGTTAGATGATCTATCACTGAGCAGATCCAAACTTTATGACCTCAGGGAAGCTATCTATCAAAAAGATGAACCTACTCAAGAGCTGGAGGATATCAAAAAGAGAATGGGGATGTACTTGAATGTAGCTGAAGAAAATCTACTCATAAAATTTTTTGATGAAGTTGCTGAATATGCCAAGATTCAAGACTAACGATAAAGTCTGATGCACTGACCGTAAGATTGTAAATATGTAAATATTTCCGCATTTAGATAGTTTTTGACATCATCAGTTAGGAACCTGTACATATTTAAATAATGCACAAGTTGGGGGAGATTGTTAAATATAATTGATGATATCAATATTTAGGATAATTAGAGCTTGCCATCAGTATTTGTGATATCAGAGTTTGAAAAAGAATGACGTCAATAGTTGGGATATGTATTAAGATTCCTTATTCATGTATATCATATCAATTAGATTGATTGTGTAATTGTGCAGTATATAAACACATATTAAATTAACATTATATGTGTCAATTATTGTTTTTATCATTCCGTGGAAACTAATAACTCTCAAGGATATCTGTTTATCATTTCAGAGAATTTTGTAATCAGTCTTTATTCATTAATATGAAAACTATTTCTGAATCTTGAGTTTCAATTCAATTTGATTATTTATACTGTCTTCACCCCTCTACAGTATAATTAAAGGCCTAACAGATAGTCCAGGCCGGCCCGATTAAATCCCGGTACGGATTTTGATTGAAAAACCCGGGCTTTTCATGATCTGGTCGGGCCTTTTGTACATTTCTAAATACAACAGATAAAAGAAAATTAATAATTCTCTTAAGTCATATTTTTTTTTTAAAAACTAAACTTTTACATTTTTTTTATTCTCTTCCATATTCATATTTTTCAAAATACTCACTAACATTTTAATATTTTCGAAAAATATTTTAAAATTTTTAGAACACTTCTAAATACAACTAAATTTGGTCATATTAGAAAAATACAACTGATTTTTATTAGATTATAATGTTACAAAGTGCAGGAGTTTTGACCAAATTGAAAAAAAAAGAGAAACTTTCAGTCATTTCTAAATAACAAATTGGACAGAAATTAGATGAATTTAGAAGTTCCAAATAAATTTACTAACAGGAAAATTCCCTCCACCTTTTGGTGGGGTCGAAGAAGATCGAAAAAATACGGTCAAAGTATACGACTATTTTTATTTGTGAGTGCTGTAGGTTGAATTTAATTAGCCGTGCCCTTAGTTTTGACTAGATTCGCTCGAATTTACCCTGATTGAATTTGTTGGGTTACATTCGGCCTTATTTTCTTGCGGCGAAAATTACTGATTTTGAGGTTAAATAAGATGAACGAAGATAAGAGAACCACAATTGATTTGAAATGGGTTAGAAAGACCTTGTGTTGAGATGAGTCAGGTTGTATACAAATGGCTTTGATTTACTTTGAACCGGGACAAGTAACAAAGAACAAAAAAGAAAATAACTGAGCTCGGATTGATGATGTGTTGGTCTTATAATTGGCTTCACATCATCTTTCTCTTATTAATCCGTGTGGTTGCAGTGTGCTCCATATAACATGGAATATATGAATACAAATCTGTGTCTGGCTTCTTAAGATTGCTGCCTATCCACATTATAACTAGCTACGCATACCTTTTGTATGAGAGATTAGACACATTATGTGTATATCGTCCCCTGCATAGAATCTCTAAGACAGTCGCTAGTGGTTTTTCAAATCAATGCATCTCTTTGTAACACCACATTCCTTGCCCACTACTCGGCACTTGGTCGGTCACCTTATCAATTCCCAACATGTATATGGACATGATTTATGCATACTAAAATATCTTAATACTTTGTATTTATTTTTCAAATTAACAAGGACAAACTGTAGGGCTATAATCGAGCCGAGCAGAGTCAAACACTGTAATCCCGGCTCGAGCTTGATTAAAAAGTTCGGGCTCAAGCTCGACTCGTAAAGAATTCGATAGGGTCGAGTTAGGTTCGACAAAGTATGAAATCACTTACGGTATATACAGTGGTCGATGGAAAAGTTTTCTTGCACACTATTGACAAGTTTCAGGAGAGGCTTGATATAGATTGTTGGTGCTTATGGTATCAGAATACTGAAAACTCATTACTGAAGGGAACTTTTTGGGCAAAAGAGTTGAACAGTTGGACTTACAATCCTGTTTCTATATAAATATGTGTCATGTTGAACATCAAAGTGGCAGGGAAATTGTATAGATTTATTAGAAGCAAAAACAAGCTTATGATATTGATGTTAAATGACAGGTCCTTTTCTTGTTTACAAATTTGATGTTCACTATAGAACTATCGATTTACGTGTGAAACTAAACGTGTACTTGCTACTGGGCAATTGTGATTTTATATATCCTAAAATATATTTATACAAGGCTGCCTTTCTGATGATCAAGAACTAGATTCCCAGATTAGTATGTGAATATATAATATTCATCATCCAATTAAATGAAATTGTATAGATGAGAACAAAATGTTGGCACTCTTTTAATTAGTGGATTCACTGAAGCCAATCAAGAATCTGATATCCTTACTCTACATGTACATGAATTCCGCATAAACGCACTATGGATTGAAACAGAGTAAGAACTGATCCCATATTTTTATCCTCCAAAGTGAAAATGTAGATACAACTTTCCCAAGTGCGGTAGTCGGCCATACATAAACTTTTATTTACTAATGCCTGGAAATTATCAGGAGATGTTTATGTTGAGATCAATTATCAGTAATCCGTGCTCTACGCATCCACAGATCGCAGATGTATGATTACGGAAATAAACTGCAATTTACTTCCAGAAATCGATAGATTATAACAGTATGTTCTGAACCTCAAATCTGCAGAGAACTTGAACATTTTACCTGAGTAACTTAACCTACAATCTAATACTTTGTAATGCAAATATGTTAAGTTGATCTCAGAGTAATTCCACCAAATCGAATCGTTTCCATGCCAGAATTTCCACTAACATACATCTTTTTGTGAAATGAAAAAACGTCAGCTGTGTGGTGCCCCATCAAACACTCACTTCTCCAAATTGATTCCACGAGGAAACCATATTGGTACTCATAATTTTAATTTAATACAAATGCTTAATCTGTTATCCAGACACTCACATAGTTAAGAATCGACAGAATATTCAAATAGATTCACATATGGCCTAGCTAGTGCGACAGTCCTCCGGTGCAAGTCATTTTAAGATTTTCACACGCTTCAAACTCTTTCCCAAATAATAAGGAATATTAGTATTTATGACATGTGTGGATAGTACAGTTGAGGCATTATAAATAAGAGGAGTAAGTTGAGTAAACTTCTGAGGACAAACACAAGCGTCTGTTTCCTCTGTTTCCTTTTGCTCAGTCTCCCCTTTTCACTTCAAGTAATAATAGATCAAAGAAATATAATGGAGGGAAAAAGTAGGGTAGGAAGTTTTGTAGACAAGGCAAAGCCTTATATTTGCATGGTTTCATTACAATTTGGATATGCCGGAATGAACATCATAACTAAAGTGTCTCTCAACAGAGGAATGAGTCACTACGTGCTTGTTGTTTATCGACATGCTTTTGCCACTGCGGTTATTGCTCCCTTTGCTCTTATTCTTGAGAGGTATATATATAATTACGCCTATAAATTAGTTTATAAATTAATCCTTAACTTGCTAGTACTATCTAACACTTTCGCATGTTACAGGAACATAAGGCCGAAGATCACTTTTTCAATCTTCATGCAAATATTTGTGTTGGGACTACTTGGGTGAGTACTATGCATGCAAGTTTTGCAGTTTCTATATATATAGTTTGCCCTGAAATGGTTATATAAGTTCTTGTGTATGTGCATATAGGCCGGTGATTGACCAAAATTTCTACTATGCTGGACTGAAATTCACATCGCCAACTTTTTCTTGCGCCATGAGCAATATGCTGCCTGCAATGACCTTTGTCATGGCAGTTGTCTGCAGGTATGCATATATTATTTCACCATTTCATATATATTCTTGTCAATATAACTAGAAATGATTCTTACAGAAACTAATTATGAAAATCTGATTACATGAATAGGATGGAAATATTAGATATGAAGAAAATTAGATGCCAAGCAAAAGTATTGGGAACAGCAGTGACGGTGGCAGGTGCCATGTTAATGACATTGTACAAAGGAGAGGTTGTGGAAATGTTTTGGTCCAGATACATTCATCCCAAGACCTATCAACCCGCTACCACCACCACCACCACCGTCGATGCTGACAAAGATTGGGTTAAAGGTTCCATTCTTCTTATCATTGCCACCTTTGCTTGGGCATCCTTTTTCATCCTTCAGGTATTCTAAATCTATTTGTCTATCAAGAAAATGTTAAAAATTCTTTTAATAAATATAATATTGTACTGATTGATGGTTATAAAATTGCAGAATGTTACAATGAGGAGATATACAGCTCCCTATTCACTGACGTGCCTGGTGTGCTTTATGGGTACTCTCCAATCCATTGTCGTAACTCTTGCAATGGAACACAAACCTAATGTCTGGGCTATTGGCTTTGACATGAACCTTCTTGCTGCTGCCTATGCCGTGAGTTTAAAATTTCAACTCCATCACGAATCCTTTAAATAAAGAAGATTTTAATTGACGATTTAAAATTTTGTATAATCAGGGAATAGTAACATCAAGCATTGCGTACTATGTCCAAGGACTGGTTATGCATAAAAGAGGACCAGTTTTTGTAACAGCTTTTAGCCCTTTGATGATGATCATAGTTGCAATCATGGGATCTTTCATTCTTGCAGAAAAAATCTATCTTGGAGGGTAAGTAATTGTTGTTCAATTTTTTGTTTATCGAAAAATTAATTATATGCTAGAAAACTAAGTTGACCCTAGGCTTAAACCTATTTAACATATGCTCTCTTGTTTCTTGCAGAATTCTAGGTGCCATACTAATTGTGATGGGACTATACTCCGTACTATGGGGCAAGTACAAAGAGTACAAGGAAAAGGAAGAGGAGGCGATTATCGAAGCAGTGAAAGATATGAAAAACCAGATGAAAGTGGGATCAGCTGAAGATCTTGAGGCAAATAATGACATTGAAATGCAAAAGAACAGAGAATTAGCAATGGCTCCCACATTAGCCTTCAGCGCATCAGTTCCAGCACCACCTATGCTTGCAGTTGAAGCAAGGAAGCCCTGAAGCAAATAAAAGATCAAAGGTTGGAGGAGATAATAGAATGGATATGTAGTAACCTGTAACAAAGTAAGATTCGAATAATTGTTAAAAATTAATTAATTAGTAGATCGGAAGATTAGTTTGGGAAAGATTGAGGGGCTTTTTGGTACTCAAGGTCTTTTTAGTTTTTGTCCCTTCCTACTTTTGCTATTCGGTAGGTAATAGAATTAATCTTTTGGTTTGTGTCCTTCGTCTAAGTTTTCAGTAATTACTAGTCGATAATCGGTGTGAAACACGGACCAGATTTAAATTTCAATATTACATAATATTTTTAGAGAAATTATTTTTTAAGTTATGATTATAAAATATAATAAAATTATAGATAATTTCGTTAACTTAAATTTTATAGAACAACAAACTAATTTAGCGTTATTATGTATCTGCCGACCGAATATATGTAATCAACATTTTACATTCAAACTCTAGTCATGCTCACTATACCTATAGTTTAACAAAATATAAATCAACACTATATTAAGTACCGAATCCATTTAACCACATATTCGAAAATGAAGTAAATAAAGTATTAAATTTAAAAATGGGATGAAAACGTATAATAAATTTTCATATTATAATAATGAGGAATTGAAACGAGTGAAATTAAAAAACTGAAATAAAATAAATAAATCTTATATAATTATATATTTGTAAATGCTCAAATGAAATGAAATGAAAGTAAGTAGTTATAACCAAATCTTAGTTCTATGATATTATTGTGTTCCACTGTAAGAGGCGTTCATTTTATTAATAAAGTGTATTGATATAATTATGTACGGAATTGATAAAATTAATTAAATTCAATTATTTAGTGACAATGTTCATGTATAGTAAAAAATCAAAATAATATAGTTTTCGATAATTGAGTTTGAAAGTATGATGAAAATTTGTAGATAAATTATTAAAATTACCACTTTTTGTGGTTTTTATGCGATTTTTGCATCTTCTGAAAATATAATAAAATACCTTTTGCGACCAAAATTGACTTAAAAGCACGATTGAATATTTTAGTGGTTAAGAGTTTATTATAAGTGTCTAGTTCGATTCTGTCTCACCGCAAGAATATTTTAGAAGAGATACTCAATTATAAGGATTTAAGCCATATTTAGTATAAAAACCTAAAATCAACTAAATGCAATTTTTTTCAATATTCTGAAAAATAAGTAAAAAAAATTTATTGTTACAATTTTTGGCATTTGATTTAATCGGTGGAACTTGTTAAATAACGTATTATACAATCAAATATTATTTTTATTACTGATTTTTGAAGTTGTAGTTGTTGTCGATTTTGGATTATTTTAGATACAAATGTTGTTGCGAAGTTGCAAAAAGTATAAATATTTCATTACTTGGGTATTTTTCAAAAAAGTTCAAATATATAATTAATACATTTTTATATAATTATGTAGCCATATGAAATTAAAGCCAGTGAAACCAAATAATTGATTTTTGTATATTTGTGTTTAAATAGATATTTGAATCCGATGAAGTCACATATATAAATTATTTAGTGATAATCAAAATTTGATATTTTTGTACAACCGTGTTACATCAGAATAGTCTTTGTCTTATTAATGAATTAATGAAGAGGATCACATAATTACGTGATTTTCATGTTCAGACCCGATAAAATAATTAAACTAACGGTATTGAAATAATTAAGATATAATTTTAATCTCTAAAATAATATAAATATAATGTATATAAGAGTCAAAAATTGGGTAAAAATAATATATATAGAATTATAAGTCATAATAAATAATAAATTAAGATAAGTATAAGATTAAAGGGGGGTAAATCATAAGAGGTGAAACCAAATTTGTATGACTTAAAAAAGAAAAATAAAAAATAAAATAGCATCTATAGAATTTTAAAAGTTATACGATATAAAATATAAGACAAATGTAAATAAAAAATGGATGAAACCAAAAATAGTTGAAATCAAATTTGTAACATTTAAAAAGAGATTTCTCTTAAGCCTCAAGAGCCGTCTCTTACCCCTCTCCCCTCTCCTAGGGTTTGTCCATTTTCAAGTAAATCGAGGGGCTTTCCACTCCTGATCCCTTCATTTTCTTTTATTCTCATTGAATTTTTTTTAATAAAACCCAATTCTTTTGGGTATTTGTGTGTCTCTCCTCTTGGAGTGTATGTCTGTCTCTCCTTTTGGAGTGTTTGTTATATTTTTTGTTTAATCATGAGTTAATCTGGTATTGGATCTGTTGAGTACGAAGTTGCTGATATTTTTGGTGATCTACAAAACCTGTATCGAATCTGGGACGGTGATGATTATTGCAAAAGCTCACCTTTCACAACCAAAAATTGTTCATCTTTTATGGGTTTACACTTTCGGCATGTTTATAGCTGGTATCCAGCATGTAGATAGATGGGGTGCCTTCGGCATGTTTATAGCTGGTGTCCGAAATGTAGATAGTTGGGGTGCCGCTTCTCCAATCTCATTTAATGCGATTGTTATTTCTGAACATTGGGCTAACCATAGTTTTAACGTGATATGGTCAATTGCGATGTTGTTATCTTCAGAAATGTTGGTGCAATTTGGATCGCCTGAGATGCCTTTGATTTCGTTTTTAGCTTCAAGAATTTTTAAATTCTATGTGTTAAACGATCAGAAAATAAATTCTAATTGATTTTAGTATGTTTTTTGTTTTATCACCTGGTTGTATCGACAGTTGGGGGTTTGTCCCGGTTGTATTATATTCAATTTAATAAAAAAATTCTGCATTTGTAAAAAAAAAAGAGATTTCTCTTATTAATGAAGATTATAGATTAAAATTCTGATATTTTAATTATTTTATTAAAAAATAATATATATACATATAGTGTGTGTACATATATACATATAGAATTGTAAGATATATAGAAAAAATTGAAAATAAAATAGTACGTATAAAATTGTAGTCATAATATATAATATAAGGTTTGTCGATTAAATATTTAAACATGATTAAATTAATAGATATTAAATCATTTGTAGGATGTATTTTTGAGTACTAAAGATTTGAATTTGTATACACTTAAATGAGTAGTTTCTAATACTACTATGCTGATAAGTAAAATCCGTTACAAATGAGACGAATACGAGATTCTGAATGACTTGTGAAAAAACCTTCTTAAATGCAAATACAAATTCAAATGTAGTTATGAACTTTAGAATATGGCAGTATAATACATATTTAAGTATAAGTTTATCCCTATTTATTTATTTATTTATTTATTAGTGAGAGTATAGACCCCAATATTTTTCAGAGTTAAAAGTAGCCGAAATACACTTGTAAAAAGAAGAACCTAGATTTTTTTTATAGTATTTCTTGCATTGAGTCCATTATTTTTACATAAAGTAATTTAATTTTGTATTTTGATTTTTATCACTCTTTCATCATTAGACAAAGGAGTAGTTGATAATTCCGGTGTGCGGGCTGTTCCTCCGACACCGCACCTGAATCCTTTGGAGCGGTTTTGGTGTAATTGTTGTAGGCTTTCTGCATAACACGGTTTTGGTGTAGTTGTTGTAGGGTTTCTGCATGACGGGTTTGAGTCCTGCGGCGCCTCCGGTGTGCAGTGTTCTAAAAAGCGGAAATCTGGATTATTCGGTGGACGGACCTTTTAGTGATTATTTGGATAATCGGTGATTAATCGGAGTATTAATCGGAAGCAATTTATGTAATATATAATTCTATTTAAATGTTACTAACCTTCCATATGATTTACAAAAATAAAATCACATATCATTAATTGAATATTGATGTTTAAATGGTAATATTTACAAAAAAAACCATCATCACTAATCCATAATTGATATTTAAATGGTTTACACTAATTAATTTCTCCTAACTACTCACTAGTCACTACTTGGTAGTTAGAAAATTACTACCTACTAGTTCAAACCTTAAGATTTGAAATATTATTATTAATATTAATTATTAAATTTTAATTATTATTTTTAAAAACCTTAAATTTTCTTAATTTTTTTTATTAATTTCAAACTTTGACCGATTCGACCGATTTCTGACCCGATCGATCGATTTTTCCCGAACTGCCTGACTTTTGACCGATTTTTTAAAAAACCGTACTTTGACCCTATTGATGATTAATTGAGATGGGACCCGTCTGAACTTCGATTAATTGACCGATTAATCGGTTAATTGGCCGATTAATCGGTTAATCAGTTAATCAGCTGATTTTTAGAACACTACCGGTGTGAGAGTAAGAACTCGCTTTGGGGAAGATGAAGATAGATATGAATGTAAGGTGGTGTGTATATGAAAGTGATTAGCCCCAAAACCTCTCCTCCTTGGGCTATTTATAGCCCAAGGGTAGGTTTTAGGGGTTGGTAACTTTGGATCGTAGTCGTTGGTTTTGGGAGTGGAGGACACCTGACTGGGGTGGATGCCTTACACACGTCAGGGTGGGAATGGCTGAGAAATGTTCTAAGGATCCTCTGACATGTGCCCTGATTATGCTCATGATTGATAAATGACAGTTGTCTCTATCACGCGTTTGTGCATTTGTCTCGCGTGCTGGGGCTTTCAAGGATTGGGCGTTGGGAATCACTAGTCCGGACTAAGGGTAAGCGGGACTGGATGGAGTCAGGAGTCCGGGCTGTTAGTCGCTAAACACACGCTAAAATTCACGCAAGTATACGCGTTCGTAAGTAATATAGTATTATTTCTAGTTCGTTCCCACAGGGACAAGCTTAGAATAACTTTGTGATTTATGCACTTATACAATAATGATATGGCTATTATTCAATGCTAAGACGAATAACAATTTGGGTTGTTTATACTAAGATTAACTATTGAGAATTATACTAGAGAACATTAACTAAAGTGAGTAAAGAGAGTTGAATAATATATAACACAAACATGGGACTCTAACTTCATTAAGTACTTCATTCAATAGCCTTTTCGTTCTTAACCTTAGCATGTAATGGTGATGACACTTATCAGATAACACGAAACTGATAAACACCAACTTTCGTTGTACGCATACCATACTACCAAACATCCACAAAAGAGATAGAAGCTGAATAGACACCAATTATATTGAGACCCTATATGTCTATAGAATTTGACAACATAACGGTTTAATGCACAAGTTATCTATCGAGATTACATAGGGCAAGTAAGATGGTTAAAATTACCTACGAATTATGCATAACAATAACACATGAACCTATGCTAGCATGGCAAGTTCTAAATCCTTAAATTCACTTTCGCTTCATTAAGAAGTAACACGCAATCTTATAAGTTCGTGACGCTCATAAGACGAATAAGCACAACCAATACTAGGATATCATAAAATCACCACACACTAAGGCATCGAAACAAATCAACTAAAGAAATCCATAAATAAATTCGCTAGAACCCCATGATAACGATTAGCCCATAATGGGACTCATCATCAATGTGGGTTCCGATGAAAGTATGGTATAATAAATTTAGTATTTATACTTAAATAAACCGAATACGAAATACAAGTAAAGGTTCAAGAATAAGAAAACTAGCATCCAAAGTTAAAAATTAAAACAAAGAATCACAACAATAAACTATATCTTCTTCGCCTTGGTTGAATTGTGCTCTATGGTCTTCTTACTCATTCTCCTTAGCTTTGGTACGTCTCTCCTTTAAAAAAACATCTTTATTTACGTATTATATGCTGTAGAATTGACCAGGGCTTCAAACTCTCAAAATCTCAATAGAAACAGAATTTTGCTACCCCGACTTGGCGCGGCCGCGCGCTTGACCAGCGCGAGCGTGCTGAGTTTCTGCTCATTGGGCGCGGCCGTGCGCTACTTGGGCGCGGCCGCGCGCTTCTTCAGAGCGGGCGCGCCGTCCTCCTGAATAAAATTCTGATTTCTTTTCTTCTCCTTGATGATTTGAGCCGATCTTTTCACGAGCCTTTATTCCAAGACCATCCAAACACCAAATTAGCACTACAACCATGCTACTTTACCTGATTACCTAGAAAATGCATGTATTGCAAAAACACTACAAAAACACGTAAAAACACCGATAACTTGAGTACAAATACACCAATTCAAAGCTTTACGGAGTGTAATAAAGTGTCATAAATGCCACTCAACATACCCCCAAACTTAAATTGATGTTTGTCCTCAAGCATAGACAGACTCAAAGAACAACAAATAAAAATGCATGAATGAAACTAAATGAATGCAACGATCCCCAATAGAATAACTAAACCAATCAATAAGCAACATCTCAACAAATGCAATTATTCACATAAAGATCAATAAAACCCCAAAAATCAGCCTACAAACCAGAGACGTGCGTGTGTGCAATTGCTTATAGATATACTAGCGCAACTAGATCAATAATCATGACTCACTACTTATCAAAGAAATCGCAAGGTTATAAATAAAATAAAAGCTAGACTCAAAATAACTTATAATACTTCAATTCTTATAAGTGAGTTTATTATGGATTCATGCTTTTATTCACAACAAAATAACACAAGTATGCTTATTTGACCCTGCAATGAGTGAGGTCCACAAAAGACTTATACAATAGTACCCATGTAACGAACGTTAGGTTAGCGGATCCCAGACTATAAAAGCCTTAGGGCATTAGGCACAAAGTCCCCTAAGAACTTAATAACTCGAGTACCAAAGAACCCACGCGTGATCAATTATACATAACACTTCTTTTTTTTCTTTTTCTTTCTTTCTTTTTTTTCTTTTTTCACAAATTTCTGAACGAGTGTGTTTCTCTCCATCACGCTCAACCCTAAACTACTTATATAAATATGAGCCGGCTACTAGCCATTTGACACCTAGCCACAACAACTAGCAATGAAATTCAATTTTCTCCAATTTTTTAAAAATCCATGTTATTTATCATTAAGAGAATATCCTAAATTCTAAATAGAAATAAGCAATTAAACCTCCACAAACAAACAAACCATGATCATGATCTAGCACTCAAGCAACCTATAAGACTTAGTAAAATACAATTATCTCTAGCATGCAAATCAATTCGATAAGACTTAACATCACTAAATACGACATCAATACACTAGCATCAATATCACAAGTTAATCGGAAAAATCATCTAAGGGATCATGTTATAATGCAAATGCATGAACTATATGAACAAACTATCATAAAAACTACAAAAATAAAATAAAAAAACTACCATGGAAAAATATGCAAACTATATACTCTAACTTATCATGAATATGCAATTATAAGCGACTCACACAAAACTTATTCCTTCAACTACTACCCCCAAACTTAAAATTTTCACTATCCTCAGTGAAGGTAATAGTAAGGAATCAGGGATACCTACTCGGAATCAAGATCATCACCCTCAACGGGTGGGGTGTCAGGCATGTCTGGAGGTGGATACACGGAGTCCTCACCAAATACTAGCTACTGGATGTCAACACTGGTGGGTCTGAATGCAGTCCCAAGTACCTGGGTGAGATCACGTACAAACCTATACTGCGTCGTACTTAAACCAGCTCCAACGTCTGCTCATGCTTCCTCCTGCTGCTGCTGCGATCCCGAAGGGCCAGCCTCCTCTCCCAACTGAGCACTCCATGCTGCTCGACGAGCCTGCAAAGTACCACCAGCATAAGTCTGATCCGCTGGCCTTCCACCTGGCAGATGGTCATAAGAATAACCAAGCCCCTTGAGATCGGGCTTCCCACCGTACCACTCTGTCATGTTCAACAGCGTCGAACTGTCGATAGGAGCACTGGGAAGCTGCAACTGCTCATGCGGGCCAATGAACACCAACTTCCACGCACAACTTCGTCACCACGGATGCATAGGGTATAGAACCCGTAGTACCTCCTCGCAAGAACCTCAAAATACCCTGGTAAATAACCATCCCAAGGTCCACATAGTCGCCCTGAAGAATACCCCACAACAGACGAGCACGCTCCACAATAATCTCATGCACATGAGATGATGGAATAATGTTAGCACATATAAACAAATTTCAAGCACGTGCAAACCTGTTCATGAACGAAGCCGGGAACATGGAATAATCAGTCGTGCCCCTCTTGAACTTCCAATGAGTCTCTGGAACACACATATTAGCAACTATCAAATTTAAATCAAAATCCTCCGGAGTCTTATCATTCCAGGTGTCCTGACCGGGCTTCCTCACGGGCTGCTCAATCACCATCCTTATCGCATCCACACTGTACTCCACCGTCATCCCCTAACCACAGTGAAACCGTTCTTCTCCGCCTTTGCATTAGTATAGAACTCACGAATAACACTCATGGGCACAACAGCGGGTGCCTCGCAAAAAGCAACCCAGCCCATCTCTAAGATCATCTCCAACAACTTACCATCTTTCCCTAATGGCAAAAAACCTCGCTCCTTTGCTATAGGCTTCGAGAGAAGCC
Source organism: Apium graveolens (assembly GCF_009905375.1). Taxonomy (NCBI): domain Eukaryota; kingdom Viridiplantae; phylum Streptophyta; class Magnoliopsida; order Apiales; family Apiaceae; genus Apium; species Apium graveolens. The sequence continues at coordinate 127,421,548 of NC_133648.1, forward strand.
TCGTATACCCTGCTTTAACTTCGGGAGTCGAAAACCTCGGCCTCACACCACCTGCACTAGAAAAATCAGTGGTGTTGCTGCTGACTTGAGTTCTTTGTCTCTTGGGTGCCATTGGGATTGAATAAGAGAGAATAGAAGATAAGTGTTTGAGAGAGAATTGTGTTTGAGAATTTGAAAAGTGGTGGAGAAGTTTATGTATAAGTGTGTGTATATATAAGAGGTGAGAAGAGAATTAGATATGAAATAGAAGTGGGAATTGATTATGGGAATAGTGGGAATAATGGGTTTGATTTGGAGAGGGAAATTTGGGATGTGGAAGAGTAAAAAATGGGTAGAAATTGATTTTCTATTAAAAACCCCGATTTTCTCTTCACAAACTGCTATTTTTTCTGAACCGGGATCCCAGCGCGGCCGCGCGCTAGACCAGTGTGGGCGCGCTCACCTTCTGCCAAATCGGCGCGGGCGCGCGCTATATCAGCGTGGGTGCGCTTGGTTTCTGGAATTCCAGCACGGCTGTGCGCTAGATCAGCGCGGGCGCGCTCAGCTTCTGAAGTTGGCCCTGAAATTTTCTATTTTTCTAATTTTTTTGTGTTTTTCTCTTTTCTTCTTGCTTCCTCTACCTACTAAAGTACAACAAATTTGGGTTGCCTCCCAAGAAGCGCTTGTTTTACGTCGTTAGCTTGACGTAGAAATGCGAGATCAAACGAATAATAAAACGGCACTACCCACCTCGCGGTTTGCCGTATCACCATAGTAATGCTTCAACCTCTGACCATTTACCTTGAATGCTTGGCTTGGATCATTCTCAAAAATCTCCACCGCTCCATATGGAAACACGTTTTTGACAACGAACGGCCCTGACCACCTTGACTTCAATTTTCCAGGAAAAAGATGGAGACGAGAGTTAAAAAAGAGAACTTGTTGCCCAGGCATAAATGATTTGATCACTAGACCCCTATTGTTCCACCTCTTGACTTTCTCCTTATACATTTTGTTGTTTTCATATGCTTGAAGTCGAAACTCGTCGAGTTCATTCAATTGAAGCATCCTCTTCTTTCCATCTGCATCCAAGTCTAGATTCAACTTCTTCAAAGCCCATTACGCTTTATGCTCTAGCTCCACCGGCAAATGACACCCCTTACCATAAACCAACTGAAATGGCGACATTCCCGTTGGAGTCTTGTATGCTGTTCTATCCGCCCAAACAGCTTCGTCAAGCTTCAATGACCAATCTTTCCTTGATGGACATACCACCTTCTCTAAAATGTGCTTGATCTCTCTGTTAGAGACCTCAACTTGACCATTCATCTGAGGATGATAAGCCATAGCAATGCGATGATTCACATTATATCTTTACATCATAGCAGTGAACTCGCGATTACAAAAATGTGACCCCTCATCACTGATTATGACTCTTGGAGTTCCAAATCTTGTGAATATCTGCTTCTGAAGAAAATTAAGCACTACTTTCGTATCGTTCGTTGGAAATGCCTTAACTTTAATCCATTTCGACACATAATCAACCACCAACAAGATATACTGATTGTTACAAGATGAGACAAATGGCCCCATAAAGTCAATTCCCCAAACATCGAAGACTTCAACCTCGAGAAGCACATTAAGAGGCATCTCATCCCTCTTGGACATATTATCCACACGTTTACATCGATCACATTTCAAAACGAACTGATGAGCATCTTTAAACAAGGTCGGCCAAAAGAAACCTGCTTGAAGAATACGGGCTGCTGTCTTTTTTCCACAATAGTGTCCTCCATAAGCCGTTGAGTGGCAATCTCGCAAGATCCCCCCGTTTCACTATAAGGAATACATCTCCTAAAGATTTGGTATGCTCCTTGTCGAAAAAGAAACGGCTCATCCCACATATACCACTTCACTTCATGAAGAAACTTCTTCCTTTAAGCGTATGTCAAGTTATAAGGCATGATATTACTCACAAGGTAGTTAATAATGTCTGCAAACCATGGTTCCTCCACTTGCACTCCAAACAGCTGCTCATCGGGAAAAGACTCATTGATTAATGTCTTATCTTGTGAAGTAGCAATCGGATCCTCTAAACGCGAGAGATGACCAGCGACTTGATTTTCAATCCCTTTTCTGTCCTTGATCTCTAATTCAAATTCCTGTAGTAAAAGAACCCATCGAAACAATCTAGGCTTCGAGTCCTTCTTCGAGAGCAGCGTAATCAGTGAAAACCGTCACATTCGTCCCAAGCAGATAAGATCGAAATTTCTCGAAACCATAGAAAATAGCCAAAAGTTCCTTCTACGTAGTAGTATAATTCAGTTGAGCACCATTTAGGGTCTTACTAGCATAGTAGACCACATGAAATATGTTGTTCTTTCTTTGCCCAAGAACTGCTCCAACTGCGTAGTCACTTGCATCGCACATCATCTCAAAAGGTTCACTCCAATCGGGTGCAGTTATGACAGGGGCCATGATTAAACTCTTCTTTAAGAACTCAAAAGTGGCCACACACTCGTCATCAAACTTAAACGGGATATCCTTCTCCAGAAGATTGCACAAAGGTTTAGAAATTTTTGAGAAGTCCTTGATGAACCGCCTGTAGAAGCCCGCATGACCAAGAAACTGCGAACTCCCTTAACATAAATTGGTGGGGGAAGATTTTCGATGACCCCCACTTTGGATTTGTCCACCTTAAGACCCTTACTAGAGACCTTGTGCCCAAGAATAATGCCATGTCACACCATAAAATGACATTTCTCCCAATTGAAAACTAAATTGGTCTCAACACACCTCTTGAGAACATCGCCTAGATTCTGCAAGCAATCATCAAATGAATCACCAAACACAGAGAAATCGTCCATGAACACCTCCATATTCTGACCAATCATATAAGAGAAGATAGCCATCATGCATCTCTGAAATATGGCTGGTGCTCCACATAACCCAAAAGAAACCCTTTGAAAGGCGAAAGTACCAAATGGACAAGTGAAAGTAGTCTTCTCTTGATCTTCTGGAGTAATGCAAATTTAATTATAACCAGAATAACCATCCAGAAGACAGTAGTACTCATGCCCAGCCAATCTGTCAAGCATCTGATCAATAAACGGCAGAGGGAAGTGATCTTTTCTTGTGGCCTTGTTCAGCTTCCTATAATCCATGCAAACTCTCCACCCCATGACAGTTCGAGTAGGAATGAGCTCATTCTTCTCATTAGCAATGACTGTGATTCCTCATTTCTTTGGTACACACTGAACCGGACTCACCCAAGAACTATAAAAAATGGGATAGATGATCCCTGCATCCAACCACTTAAGAATTTCCTTCTTCACGACTTCCTTCATGATAGGGTTTAACCTTCTCTGTTGCTCAACAGTAGGCTTGCTACCTTCCTCTAGCAGAATTTTATGCATACAATAAGAATGGCTGATTCCCTTGATATCTGCTATAGTCCAACCAATTTTTAATTTAAATTCTCTAAGAATTCTCAAAAGCTTCTCCTCGTCGCTACCTGAAAGGTCAGATACAATAATAACAGGCAAAGTAGATGTATCACCTAAAAACGCATACCTCAAATGTTCAGATAAAGGCTTAAGCTCAAGAGTAGGAGCTTCCTCAATAGATGGCTTGAGGCTTATGAGCTTTGTTTAACTCCTCCATTTCCAGATATTCAAAAGGCATATCAATCTTCCTCTTCCAGGGAGAAGCATTTAGAAATTACAACTGCTCATCCCCTTTATCATCTTCACTATCGAAATTCCCCAACAAGGCCTTCTCTAAGGCATCAGACCTTAGCAACTGATCAAGTTTTGAAGTAACCACAGAATCAACCAACTCCACTTTTAAGCACTCCTCATTTTCCGTAGGGAACTTCATGGCATTGACCACATTAAAAGTTACATCCCGATCCATCACTCGCATAGTGAGTTCACCTTTCTGCACATCTATCAAGGTTCGGCCAGTAGCCAAGAAAGGTCTTCCCAAGATTATGGGAATCTTCTTATCTTCCTCGAAATTAAGAATTACAAAATCAGCAGGGAAGATGATTTTATCCACCTTGACCAAGACATCCTCCATAATACCACACGAATATGTAATAGAACGGTCAGCCAACTATAAAGTCATATAAGTAGGCTTTGGATCAGGCAAGTCCAACTTCTTGAAGATTGACAAGGGCATCAGATTGATGCTAGCTCCCAAGTCATATAAGCACTTGTCAAATGACACCTTTCCAATTATACAAGGAATAGTGAAGCTTCCAGGATCTTTAAGCTTCGGAGGCAACTTCTGTTGCAGCACAACATTACATTCCTCCGTGAGATCAACGGTCTCTAAGTCATCAAGCTTCACCTTCCTAGAGAGAATACCTTTCATGAACTTCGCGTAACTAGGCATTTGTTCAAGAGCTTCAGCGAAAGGTATGTTGATGTGAAGTTTCTTGAACACCTCCAGAAACTTCTCAAACTGCTTATCCAGCTTTTTCTATTGCAGGCTCTTAGGAAAATGAGATGGAGGGTAGATCTGTTTCTCCCCTGTATTACCCTCAGGAGCAGTGTGCTCAATAGTAGTCTTCCTTGGTTCAACTTCTACTTCCTTCTGCACTTTTTTTTCTTCAGCCTCAACTTCAGATTTTGGAGTCTTTGCTTTTTCAGGATTCACAACCTTACTAGACCTCAATGAAATTTCCTTCACACGCTCCTTAGCTTCCTTCTTGCCTGGCACTTTAGTATCTCTCGGAAGCGTGCCAGGTTGACGATTCAATAATGCATTAGCAATTTGCCCAATCTGATTCTCCAAGGTCTTGATAGACACAGCTTGACTCTTGCACATGAGCCTCAACTCCTCCAATTCAGATTTTTCATTAGCTTGCGGCAGCTGCTGAAGTTGTTGCCTAGGGACATATTACAGTTGCTGAAACCCAGGAGGATTATACTACTTTGTTGTGTATGGCTGATAAGATTGTTGCACCGCATTCTGATTGTTACTCCAACTAAAGTTAGGATGAATATGGTTATTTGGATGATAAGTGGCTGGAGCTTGTTGCCGCGATCTCTGAAAGTTGTTCACAAATTAGGCTGATTCGCTAGAAATAGAACACTTCTTAGTTTCATTTGCCCCCGCACAAAGCTCCCAAACATTAGTGATTTGATTAACTCCATAATTAGCCAAAGTGTCCACCTTCATCGTCAAAGCCTTAAGTTGGGCAGTTATAACAGTTGCTGCATCCAACTCCAAAATTCCAGCTACCTTACCCTGATTTAGCCTCTGAGAAGGATACTGGTATTCATTAGCATACATCAGTTCGATCAATTTATAAGCTTCATTGTAGCTCTTAGCCCACAATGCTCCTCCTGATGCTGCATCAAGCATGGGTCTAGAAGTAGCACCCAATCCATTATAGAAACAGTTTATAATCGTCCAGTTAGGCATGCCATGGTGTGAGCACTTCCTTAGCATCTCCTTATATCGATCCCAAGCCTCACACAGAGATTCTCCAGTATTCTGTGCAAACTGAGTAAGAGCATTCCTGATTGCAGCAGTCTTCGTCATATGAAAGAATTTAGGGAGAAACTTTTGAGCAAGATCCTCCCATATGGTGATAGACCCTGGTGGTATAGAATGTAACCGGCACTTTGCTTTATCCCTCAGAGAGAATGGGAAAAGTCTCAGCTTGATAGCATCTTTAGTCACCCCATTGAACTTGAAAGTGTCACAGATCTCGATGAAATCCCTGATGTGCATATTGGGGTCTTCTGTAGGAGAACCTCCAAACTGAATAGAGTTCTGTATCATCTGAATCATGCTCGACTTGATCTCAAAGGTGTTATCCGAGATGGATGGTCTGATGATGCTTCACTGAATATCATTGATCTTAGGCTGAGAATAGTCCATCAGAGTCTTAAGATTTTCTGCTTGATCTCTCATCACTACTAAAGCTGATTCCTCGACTTTCTCTTCTTCTTCTACTTTCTCTTCGTCCTAAAAAAATCCCTTCGAATCACTACAACTTCTTCCTCGGCTTGATCTAGAGTTCTCTTACGAGTTCGCGAACGCGTATGCATACACCCTCGCTCGAGTACCTGAAACACGATAAGGAAAAAAGTAAGTAAGTAACAATGTCCGAGTCAATGAACTTTAACGATCATTGATAACAAACACATAAACTAAAAGTTAACACCGTGTCCCCGGCAGCGGCCCCAAAAACTTGTTAGTCGCTAAACACGCGCTCAAATTCATGCAAGTATACGCGTTTGCAAGTAATATAGAATTATTTCTAGTTCATTCCCACAGGGACATGCTTAGATTAACTTTGTGATTTATGCACTTATGCAACAATGATATGGCTATTATTCAATGCTAAGACGAATAACAATTTGGGTTGTTTATACTAAGATTAACTATTGAGAATTATACTAGAGAACATTAACTAAAGAGATTTGAATAATGTATAACACAAATATGGGATTCTAACTTCATTAAGTACTTCATTCAATAGCCTTTTCATTCTTAACCTTAGCATGTAATGGTGATGACACTAATCAGATAACACGAAACTGATAAACGCCAAATTTCGTTGTACGCATACCATACTACCAGACATCTACAAAAGAGATAGAAGCTGAATAGACACCAATTATATTGAGAGCCTATATGTCTATAGAATTTGATAACATAACGGTTTAATGCACAAGTTATCTATCGAGATTACATAGGGCAAGTAAGATGGTTAAAATTACCTACGAATCATGCATAACAAAAACATATGAACCTATGCTAGCATGGCAAGTTCTAAATCCTTAAATTCACCTTCGCTTCATTAAGAATTAACAAATTATCTTATAAGTTCGCGACACTCATAAGAAGAATAAGCACAACCAATACTAAGATATCATACAATCACCACACACTAAAGCATCGAAATAAATCAACTAAAGAAATCCATAAATAAATCCACTAGAACCCCACGATAACGATTAGGCCATAATCGGACTCATCATCAACGTGGGTTTCGATGAAAGCATGGTATAATAAACGTAGTCTTTATAATTAAATAAACTGAATACGAAACACAAGTAAAGGTTCAAGAATAAGAAAACTAGCATCCAAAGTTATAACTTAAAACAAAGAATCACAAGAATAAACTAGATCTTATTCGCCTTGGTTGAATTGTGATCTATGGTCTTCTTACTCCTTTTCCTTAGCTTTGGTACGTCTCTCCTTTAGAAAAATGTCTTTATTTACGTATATATATGCTGTAGAATTGACCAGGGCTTCAAACTCTCAAAATTCCAAAAGAAACAGAATTCTGATACCCGGACCTTGCACAGCCGTGCGCTTGACCAATGCGGGCGCACTGAGTTTCTGCTCATTGGGCGTGATCGTGCGCTACTTCAACACGGGCGCACCGTCCCCCTGAATAAAATTATGATTTCTTTTCTTCTCCTTGCTGGTTTGAGCCGGTCTTTTCACGAGCCTTTATTCCAACATCATCCAAACACCAAATTAGCACTACAACCATGCTAATTTACCTGATTACCTGGAAAATGCCTGGAATGCAAAAACACTACAAAAACACATAAAACACCAATAACTTGAGTATAAATACACAAATTCAAAGCTTTATGGAGCATAATAAAGTGTCATAAATGCCACTCAAGACGGACCTAGTCCTTCTAGGAGCTATATGTACTATCATGTGCCCCCCACTCCCTTATGCAGATTTTCTGGATGGGGGATTAAGGTGAATAGTATTTGGAGTAGGTTGCTAGTATGACAAATTTGAGATTTGCTTTCCCCCTGTTCGAGTTGTGTTGAAGTAGACCAAGCCAGACTAGTTAGACATAGGGTAGATTGCCTATAGTGAACATTTGAGCTTTATGTGCCCCAAGTCCGGGTTGTATTGAAGTAGACCAATCCGGACTAGTTGGACATAGGGTAGATTTCCTGTAGTGAAAATTTGAGTTTTGCTTGCCCCCAGTCTGGGTTGCGTTGAAGTAGACCAAGCCAAACTAGTTAGACCTAAGGTAGATTGTCTATAGTAAAAATTTGAGCTTTGCTTGCCCCCAGTCCGGGTTGTGTTGAAGTAGACCAATCCGGACTAGTTGGACATATGGTAGGTTGCTTGTAGTGAAACTTTGAGTTTTTCTTAACCCCCAGTCCAGCTTGCATTGAAGTAGAACAAGCCGGACTAGTTGGACATAGAGTAGATAGTGTAGTGAAAATTTTGAGTTTTGCTTGCGCTCCATTCCGGGTTACGTTGAAGTAGACCAATCCGGACTGAAATATGAATCGATTGGTGGTTTTTTTCCCCACGATTTGAATTTTTACAGTTGTCTTTTTTGAAAAGACGTGTAGCAATCATGATCGATATTTATTACCATGTATATGTATAACTGTGTGTCTATATGGATCTTGAAAATCTAATCCTGGGATGTGGCCACGTGGCATGGCTGTCCACATCCCTCCTCTCCTATAAAAGCCCCCCCTCTTCCTTCTTATTCTTTTAGTGCTTCTTCGAAATTTTTACTCTCTAAAATCTTTCTTCTTTTTCTTTTTTCATCAGTCTTTTGCTTTTGGTGCTTTAAAGGAGTCGAATGTCAAGGATCCTTTTGTTGTGCTTCCACTACAGTCGTCACCATCTTCTTGTTTATAAGTCTTCATCATCTTCATCTGTTTTCTTTTTTTTTTCATTCACAATAACTGTTCTCATATTCTTGCTCTATTGATTTTGTGACTTCTTGTTGATTTTGTTTGTTTCCATATGTTCGTGGTTTTGTATATTTGTATGTATATGTGTTTTGGATATATTTTGTTGTTTGATTCTGTGTTTAAAATGTTTTTATGTTAAGGGTTTTATACCTGAGTCCGAACTGGTGGGATGTAGTTCGGATTCATATGCTATAGGGTTAGTGCAATATTTTTGTGGAGTTTTTCTTTTGTTGTTGGTTTTTATGTCCGGGTTCATTGGGTGTTGAGGGTTCCTGATTTAAATTTTGTGTTTTTAGTCAGAGGTAAATCTGCTCCGGGATAGTATCATTTTTTAAAAAATAAATTAAATATATCGTACTCCGAACCATAGTAGTCTTTAAATAAAGAATTTTTAGGGATTTAGACTAACCCATCTCATTGCTTTTAGGTTTATGGTCCGGACTAAAGCTCGCACTAAGGTTTACTTCTCTTGCTACCCCGGTTCATCAGATTCTGACACCATTCCGAGCAACTCTGGTACTGAACGCGTAGAGATGGGGAAGAAGGCATCGACCTCAGAGTCCAACGTTATTAGGAGTTGTTTGTTGCTCAGATCTCTCCGAGGAAGGTTCCTTGTACTCTAGAGGGATATTGGGTTGACATGCCGAACTACTTCGTCGTGAAGAGCGAATAAATTGAGAATATCTTTTACAATAAGAGTCTTAGTTCTGGGTATGCTAGGCAGCCGGATAGTCGTCCTGGGAGGTACGATGAGGCTGAATTTGATAGGAAGTTCTCCGGGATAATTGTAGCCAAGGACCCGTATCCCTTGAAGGATGAGTACGCTGCTCTGGATCATGCTGTGCAGGACTCGTCGATCCGGGCCACTTTCCAGCTAGACGATCGGGTCGAGTGGAAATGGTCATTACCTGGGGAGAAGATCTACCATCGGCCTGCGGATGGGTTCGTTCCTGTCTGGTTGGAGCATTTGAGGTTCGGGTGGAATCCCCGCGGGAATATATTCTTAAAGCATTTGTGTAAATATGTGTATAGGCTTTCCCCAATGCAAATAACTCTTAACGACATCAAGTGGATGTCCTAGTTTATTATTTGTTACAATTGCTTTAAAGTCTAGCATACTTTCAACCTTTGGCACCATATTTTTACCATAGTCAAGTCGAGTCAACCGCCTCTTTACGAGATATACTTCCGAGCTGCGGAATACGGTTATGGGTTCAGATTTCGGCCATTGGAATAGGGAGACTATGTTGTTTAAGGGTTTGGATCTTTCTTACTTGCCATTTATAGCTACTGAGGATGTTTAGACCCGGTTCAAGCGGGAAGTTTTTAGGGGTGAGGCCATTGAACTGGTGTTCAACTTTTGTGAGTGTCTCGGGTTCCAATTTACCCAGGACACTTTCATGAATCATAAAATCATGAATAGGCTCGGCTGTAGGTATATATTTTTCTTTCCCCAGACTTTTTAATATTGTTTGTATCCGCAGTAGTATATTATGCATTTTTCCCGTACTAATATGTTTGTTTTTATTTTCTTTAACATGTATGCCTCACTATAATCCGAACATGTCTGCTTCAGCATACAATGATGCTTTCCTCGGACTAGGTACTACTTTTAAACAGAGAAAAAAGGCTTTTGTTGCTGGGTCCGGGACCCAGGCTCATCCGAAGGAGCAATCTCAGAGCAATGTTGTGTCTAAGCCGAACTCAGTTGAAGAGGACCGGAGGTCGGATCCGGCTGTTGAAGTTCAGGATGATGATGACTTTGAGAACTTCGACGATATTGTGCCTTTGGGCGAAATTCCTGAGGTTGAGGCGGGTAGGAAGAACATACACCTCCGGACCCAGGACACCAAGCCTCCCCGGGTGGGTAAGTCACAGACTTTTTCTGTTGTTGATTCCCCCCAAGATAATGGGAAAGGTATGGAGCAGGAGGGTTCTGGCGTCAGTGGTCTCGGGTATGAAGAGAGGGTGGCCCGTTTCATGGTTGAGATCTCATCCCAGACTGAATGGCGGAAGATGACCGATGTTGGTTTTGATGATGTGATGAAGGACTATACAAGGCTCTGGGGCCAGATATTATCCCACACTTTTTTCTTTTCCTGCCTTAGTCTTTTTTCTTGACTTGTTTTCAAATCTGTTTATTTTGCTTTGTTGCAGCTCAGAGCTTCAATGGCCGATGCAGCTACTATTACTTATACGGAGTTGAAGCATCTCCGGGAGGTAGTTTCCAACAAAAACAGGGAGCTTGTGGAGCTTAAAGATGAAATTTCTGCTAAGGATCTCTCCCTCTCCGGGTTGAACAAACATCTAAATGATGTAATAACTCGGGCTGAGAGTGCTGAGAAGGGGTCTGGGGAGCTAAAGTCTGAACTTGCAGAGCTCTGGAGGTAGCTTGCGGTTGTGAATCCGGAGTATGAAATCATAGAGGCTTACAAGAAATCGAAGGATTATGATAAGGCCCTTGCTAATGCTGGAGCCTCGGAGGTCGCTCGCTGCTGGATTGTTGCTGAAAAGCACATCGAGACTGATTGGGGTAGCTTCATCCAGGAGTTTACAAAGCTAAACAGAATATTAAAGCAGGACTTGGTGAGCCGGAACCATTCAATGGTCTGTGCCCGAGTTTCCTGCCTGAGAATGCTCCGGAGCCATAGTTTATTACTTGTAATACTAAATTTATGTATTTGACTTTAATGCTCTTTGTAAGACAAATACTTTGTAAGCCATAATTTATAAGCCATAGTTTGTTTTCGTAAGCCTAATACTTGTAAACAATAGTTTATTTTTGTAAGCCTAATACTTTATAATGCTTTTTGTCCGGAATTTGTGTTGTTCGGATTGGTTGCTTTAATTTTATTTTTCGCTTATACCTTATTTCTGCCATGGTGAATCTTTTTAAGTGTGATTTTTCCTTAGAAAATATTTATGAGTAAGAAATATTGTGCTAGTCCAGGTTAAAGTAGGGTTCCGAACTGGGATTGCTTCTTTCCTTAGAAAAATATTTCTAATTAACAAATAGTGTGTTGGTCCGGGTTGAAATATGGCTCCGGACCGCAATTGCTTGTTTCCTTAGAAAAATATTTCTAAGAGACAAATAATGTGCTAGTCTGGGTTCAAGTATGGCCCCGGACTGCGATTGCTTGTTTCCTTTGAAAAATATTTCTGAGTGACAAATAATGTACTGGTCTGGGTTCAAGTATAGCCCTGGACTGGGATTGCTTGTAAAAAATTGGTAAGTAAAATCATAAATTCTTTTCATTGATTTCAAATTTGCTTCATACAGGATGTGGAGTAATAAAGTGGTTGCTTTCCAGAGGCTACAAGTTTTTGGTTGATGTGGTTGCTTTTTCTTTGCTACTTGTAAAACTTTCTTAGCCTGAGTCCATTCCATGTGTTGGGAACTTCAGAGTCATCCATATTCATTAGCTTGTATGTTCCTGGTCTTAGGACTTCGTTCACCTTGTATGGCCCTTCCCCTTTGGGCATTAGCTTGCCAGTATTGGTAGGATCTGAGGCTCCTGTCTCTCGAAGTATCAGGTCTCCAACTTAAAAGTTTTTGACCCTGGAGTCTTGTTGAAGTGCTCTTTTTTTCCTTATATTTCTCCATCCTTGCTATAGCTTGGTCCAGGACTTCATCAATTAGCTCAATATTTGTTCTGAGTCCTTCGTTAGCTGTTTCATTCAAGTTTATTGCCCCGTGAGAAGTGGATCCCACTTCGATCAGCAGCATTGCTTCTGTGCCATAAGCTAGCTTAAAAGAGGTTTCTCCTGTGCTTGTCCGGGGGCTAGTCCTGTAGGACCATAGCATATTTTGAAGTTATCTGGCCATTTAATTTTACTATCTCTTAGTCTTTTCTCTATGCCTCGGAGCAGGATTATGTTTGTGACATCTACTTGTCTATTCCCCTGCGGGTATGCTACTGAAAGTTTTCAGTGTTTGATCCCACGCTCCTAGAAGTAGGATTCGAATTCTGATCCGATGAATTGTGGTCCATTGTCTGATACTAGAACTCTTGGGATCCCGAACCTCATCAAAATGTTGTCCATGAACTTTATAAATTATTGCTGGTTGATTGTCCTTATTACTTTCCATTTAGCCATGTAGTCAATTGAAACCAGCAAGTATCTGAGGTCTCCTTTAGCCCGGGGAAGGGTCCCATGATGTCTATACCCCAAATAGCAAAGGGGATTGGAGACAAGACTGAGGAGGGTAGGACTGGGCTGATCCGGGGACACATTGCCGAAAAGTTGACATTCCATGCATTTTTTCATGAACTCTACTGAATCCAAGTAAATGGTTGACCAGTAATAGCCTTGTCTTTTGATCTTGTGAGCCAGGGATTTTGCTGACATATGATCTCCACATATCCCATCATGGACTTCCATTAAAAAATAATTATCTTATGCCGGACCGACACATTTTAGGATAGGGGATGAGAAGGTCTAGTGGTAGAGTAGTCCTTCTTTAAGAAAGAACTTGGCTACTTTGGCTTTCAATCTTTGATCCTTTCCTTTATCTTCTGGAAGCTCTCTCTTTTCCAAGTAGTTGATAAAAGGAGTCATCCAGTTCGGGGTATAGTCTATCTCCAAGACAATTTATGTTTCAATAGATGGCCTTTGCAATTATTCGAAGTAAACTGAGCAGTCCAGATCTAATGAGTTCCGAATTAGCATGGACAGGGTATCAGCCTCTTCGTTTTCTTCTTGACATATTTACATGACTTGGTGTCTTGGGAATGATGCTAAGTAGCTTTGAACCAAGGCTTGATACTTTGCCAAGATTGGGTCTTTCACTATGTATTCTTTATTTGTTTGCTTGACCACTATCTGGAAGTTACTATAGATGTTTGAGTCCTGGATCATGAGGGTCCTGGAGAGCTTCAGTCCCGCAACTAGTGCTTCATAATCTTCCTGGTTGTTTGTTGTTTGGAAGCCAAAAAATTTAGCATACTGGATCACGAAGCCGTCAGGGCTCTTAAGGATGAGTTCGGATCCTGACCTTTCATTTGTTGAAGATTCGTCGACATTCACAGTCCAGGCTCCCGATTTCCAAGTTTGGTTGCTTTCTGAGTCAATGTTCATAGGCTTTGGCTCTGTTTCTGTGAAGTTGCATTCAATGATGAAATCAGCAAGTGCTTGAGCTTTAATGGCAGTCTTGGGAATGAAGCATAAATTGAACTGACTTAGTTCCATAACCCAATTAACAAGTCTTCCCAAGACATCTGGTTTATGTATAATTTTTCTCAAGGGTTGGTTGATGATGATCCAGATCTCCCTTTCTTGAAAGTAGTGTTTGAGTTTTCTAGATGTCATTACTAAAGCAAAGGAAAAATTTTCCAAACTTATTTACCTGGTCTCCGCATCCTTGAGTACTTGGATTACGTAGTAGACTGGTTGTTGTCTTCCATTTTCTTCCCGGATTAAGGCTGCCCCGACTGCTAAGGCTCCGACTAATAAGTAGAGGTACAAAGGTTTTCCGGGTTGTGCATTAGTTTGGACTAGTGGTTGTGAGAAATATTCCTTAATTTCTTCAAATGCTCTTTGGCACTCTAGACTCCATTTTACTTCTTTCTTGTTGTTTTCTCCTTTCTAGTAAATCAAAGATAGGTAAGCATCTTTCTGCTAGTTTTGAAACAAACCTCTTTAGTGCTGCTAGTGACCCCGCTAAAATCTGCACATCTTTCTGGGTCCTGGGAGCCTTCATCTCCTGGATTTTCTTTATTTTCTCAGGATTGGCTACAATCCTTCTGTTTCTTATCATGAATCCTAGGAACTTTCCTGCTCCAACTCCGAAGGTGAATTTCTATGGATTCAGTTTGAGCTCATATTTCCGCAGGTTCTCGAAGCATTCCTTAAGATCTTAAATATGTCCCGGGATGGTTGTTGATTTTGCAATGTTATTATCAACGTAGGACTCAAGGTTTCTTCTGAGCCGGGACTTGAAAATTTTGTTCATTGCCCTCTGGTAGGTGGATCCTGCATTCGTTAATCTGAATGGTAACATTACATAAGCGTATACTGCTTTGTGGATAATTAATGTTGTCTGTGGGATATCCCTTGGATTCATTTTGGTTTGGTTGTACTCGGAGAAGGCATCCATGAAACTTAGCATAATGTGTCCGGAGGTGGCATCGATCAACTGATCAATATTTAGCAGAGGCTAAGGGTCATTTGGGCATGCATCATTCAATCAGTGTAGTCCACATACATTCTCCATTTACCGCTTGAATTCTTCACCATGACCACGTTTGACAACCACTCTGGGTATTTGATTTCTCGGATGATCCCTACTTTAAGTAACTTCTCTACTTCTTCGTCTATTAATTTTTGCCTCTCTGGGGCAAAGTTTTTTCTTTTTTGCCTGACCGGCTTCCTATTGGGATTGACATCTGAGTTGTGCATTGCTACGGATTCGTATAGCTTGGGCATGTCTCTTGGGCTCTAGGCGAACACATCATTATACTCTCGAAGTAGTGACACTAGTTCTTCTCTGAATACTGTTCCTATTTTCAGCATCTTGGCAGGACTGCTTTCATCAATCATAATTTATTTTGTCTCTACCGTGGCCTCGATCTTTGCTTGGTCTTGGGTCGAGACCATTTGATAGATCCGGGCCTCAAAATTATTTTTCAATTAGTTGTGAGCCTGGAATAATTCTCCATCTTTGCTGTTGCGCCTTTGTTTAATTATTTCAATATTGGTTGCTTGCAGGATAGGACTGCCCCGGCCTGGGACCGGGTCTGCCTCAATAACTACCATGACTTGGTTGTTTTCAGGTTCTTCTGAACTCGACTTGGTTTCTTTTCCTTCCAGTGTGGATTCAATGATTTGAACTTTTTTTCCCTTTCTTTCCCTTTAGTGTCGGCGGTGTTTCTTTTGGCTTTGTTATTTGCGAAGGACTGTGGCCTTCCTCTTATTATCCTGGCGGGTCTCAGCCGTTACCAAGGCTTGACTATAACATCTCTCAGCTACTTCATAATCTCCTTTGACTTCTCCTACTCCAGTTGGGGTCAGAAATTTGATCTTGAGGTGGGAGATGGAAGTTATCGCTTGCATCCTGATTAGGGTCGGACGCCCAATTATTCCGTTGTAGGAAGAGGGAGTATTGATGACATAAACTTTATTACATGGGTTACTTGGTTGGGAGCGGTCCCGAACAGGACCAGTAAGTACAGGGTCCCCTGAATCGGGACTAAGTTATTCCTGAACTCGTAGAGTGGGTCTTCCCGGAAGTCATTTGAACGGATACTCCCTAGGTGCATTTGATCCATAGTATGCTTGAAAAGAATATTCACCGAAGAGCCATTGTGAATAAGCATTCTCCGGACTTCATTGTCGAAAATATCCAAAGTCACTACCAAAGCCTCATTGTGATTAGGATTAACCCCTTAATAGTCCTTGCTGCTAAAAGATATTACTATCTCCAGGAATGATTGGATAGAGAGTACCTCGTCCCCTGAGTCTGGGCTACGTGAGAGGGGAGTGGGAGCCTCCTAGGATGACATTCACTATATTCTTTCCTTTCTTTGGTCCTTCGCCTCGTTGGTTGCTTTCATGGGCTATGTACTTGTTGAAGTTCCCTTTCTTGATTTGCTCCTCGATGAAGTACTTGAGGGATAGGCAAATCTCGGTCTTGTGGCCATGTGTTTTATTATAGTCATACTGCCGGTTGTAAGGTCTGCTCTCCAGAGGAGTTTGCATTGGCTTCAGCGGATAATAGAATGGTTTATCTTTGATCTTCTTCAGGATTTCCTTCCGGGTCCGGTTCAATAGTGTTCAATCCAGATCTTATTTTGGTTCTCTAGCTTGCTTAGTTGGTCCCGGGTCACTCTTGGACTCTATCCTAATACCAAGCCTTTAAAAAATTGGAGTAGTTTGCATGTCTAGATTCTGTTTGCTTTGTTTGAATTTTTTATCCTAATGGTAACCCCCTTTCGGTCGGTCATCAGAGTTCTTTCTCCTAGATACCCCACTCCGGGTCATCCTCATAGCTTGGAGCACATTAGTTTCTTTGATGAATCTAGCAGCCATGGAGTAAGCTACAGCCAGACTCTGAGGCTCCTTGTTGATCAGTTCCATAATGTATCTTTCATTATAATCCGGGTTTAAGTTCCTCCTGAAGATGCTCAGAGCCTCCGATCATCTAGGTTGGAAATCTTATTGATTGCTTACCGGAAACATCTTATATAGGCTGATATAGATTCGTTGTCATATTGCCGGATAGTTTCCAGGTGGCACATGTGCAGCTCATGTGTCTTATTAGCCCATAACCTCCTGATAAAGGATGCGCGAAACTCCTTCCAGCTGTGGATGCTTTGGAAGGGGATCCTGCTAAACCATCTCTAGGCCCCTCCCTTGAGTGTTGATGTGAAAAACCTGGACTTTGTTAATTTGTTGTAGTAGTATATCTGTGCGATTTGCTTAAAATAATTCAAGTGTTCTTCTAGGTCTCCCAATCCGTCAAATGATTCAAAGTTATAATACTTGAGGTTTCCCTGCATGGGAATAGCCTCCAAGGAGTGGTTAAATGGTGTTAGAGTCTCCCCAACTTCCATTCTAAAGTCTTTGTCCATCTTGCTTTGTAGTTCATAAATCATATCTTTGAGGTCCTTTTGCCTATGTTCTTCATCGTCAGAAATGACCTCTATCCCTTTTCCTGTAGAGTCGGATTGCTTCAGCTAGTTCATTACTGGTCAGGTTGGCCATGTGCTCCTTAGCAACTGGAACATTGGTATACTTATATTGGTTTAGCTCAATAAGGTTCCTGGCATCCCGCGGTGTTATTACTCTCTCCAGAACTAGGGTATTTATCAGCGGTTGCTCATGGAGGGTGTCACGATCGGCCCCTGGGTCTTGTGCCTAGGAGTGGTCTGGGTCCTGGGCCTGGGTACTAGCAGAAGGTCTCCCAGCAGTATTCTTTCTTGCTCTTACCATTGTTTCAAATGTACTAACAACAATTTGGCCAAGATTTCAAGATAACAATATCGATCTAAGGTTGTTTTTTGAAAATAGCAAAAATTATCCAGAACAACTTTCTGGGACCGGTTCAAACAACTTTCTATGACTGGTTAACAATATCGTAGAATAGGTGTAGCTGGTCTTAGAACACAAAGGCAATATGCAAAATAAAACAAAGTTTGGGGTTCTAAAATGATCAAGACTATCTATAGCACAAACAAACGTGGCTTAAATCAACAAAACATTGCTCACACAAACAAGGCCTAAAAAAACGAGCACACAAAAACACGGCTTAAATAAGAGGCATTCATAGTTACAAAAAAGCTAGGTTGATTGAGTTTTTACAGTATAAAGAAATGGACTTTTTAAGAGTTTGATGGTGAAGGTGAATCCAGGGGCACCGAGACCCAAGGATGGAGAGCCCCTCCTTCTAGCGTCAATGATAACTCTGGTGTACGGGGCTTCTCCTCTAATTCTGTGCCTGGATCTTTCGTAACGGTTGTTGTGCTGTTGTGGGGTTTCTACGAAACAACACCGGAAGATGGGGTTTGCGTCCCGCTGCACCTCCGGTGTGAGAGTAAGAACTCGCTTTGGTGAAGATGAAGATAGATAGAAATATAAGGTGGCTCTGTGTGTATATGAGTGTAAATAAAGAATAAAAGTAATAAAATTAAGAGTTATAAAAGGATTGAAGTAATTAAAATAGAATTATAATTTAAAAAAAATATAAATATAAGGGTACATGAGAGCCAAAAAATGGGTAAAAATAATACATATAGCTATATAACTGATATAAGAATCCAAAAAGAATACAAAAAATATATATTTAAAGTTATAAAATAATTTAAAAAGGGGTAAATCCAAAAGCTAGGTGAACCAACTAAACAAAGTACCATTTAAAAAGGAGTTCAACTTATTAATAAAAGTTATTAATTATAATAATAACAATCCTAATAGAAGTAGTATCAATAATAATAATAATAATAATAATAATAATAATAATATAAAGGCAATATATTATGACATTTTCCTTGATCAAGTTTTTTACAATCTATCGTAATAATAAAAACTTGATCTTGGGAAGTGCAATTTAAACATTTCAAAATGATAACTTTTTGTGCAATATTATACATACTGTATGTGTGTATCCTGTTGTGCAAGACATGCCTGTACTGTAACAAGACTAAGTGAAATTGACAACCCTAAGTAATTTGTATTGTAATCTAAGTTTGCATTTTGTATTGTAACACTTAAGTCTATAGAAATATAAATAGATTAGACTGGTGTATTTTTCTGTAAACAGTTTCAAGCCTAAGAACAAACTCTGGAAGAAGATTATGAAGATCATGCCTCAGAGAAAGTGTGAAGAAGCTTGGAGTTGAATAAATCTATTTTGTGAAATATATTTTTAAGTCAAGAAATCTACAAGTCACAGATTATGTGTTATAGAGAAGTCATTCGAGAACTCCAGAATGACTTATCGAGAAGTCAAGAAAAACTACTAGAGAACTAAGAGATATCGACTAGACAAATTGAAGACATGAAGATTGGAAATATCGACAAGTCATTTTTTCACTAGAGAACTCTAAGATATCGATAAGTCTATTTGTCACTAGAGAACTCAGAGACATCGATAAGCCAAAGTGAAGACATGAAGATGAGAGATCTCGACAAGATAAATTCTCTTATAGAGAACTCAGAGACTTCGATAAGTCAAACAACTATAGAGTTATTAGAGATCTCGATAAGTCATTATACTTATCGAGATGTTGAGTTCTCTATATGACAAACTGGAGATCTCGATGTAAAAGTTCAAGTACAGAATGCAGATCATAATAATATCCAAGATTATCAATCAACAAACAAATCAATTACTGATTTGAAAAGCCTACAAAAGCAGCTTGAAGAATACAAGATCAAAGGCCAAGATTAATTTGCAAAGTGAAGTCACATGCGTGCAAGATTAGCAAAGATACACTAAACTAGAAAGAGAAATATTTGGTTATCCAAAAGTAGGGTTTAGTACATGCTGTTGCATGCTGTGTAAAAACCAGTGTTTGCTGTTTTATAAAGTAAACACAGGATGCTTTGTTTAATTTGTAACAAATAGATATGAAATTTCTTGTAACTCTCAAGAGAGAAGCTGAGTTCTTAACATATTAAGAACCCAGAATTTTGTAGTAAACACTAGCTTATTTTTAATATAAAATTAAGGGAGTTTTGAAAAATAATTGTGTTCATATACATGCTTTAATTATTCTATTGAAACTCATTATCTCTACAATATAGATTACTTTGTTCACCATTATTAAAAGTTGAAAAAGACATTAAAATTGTTGAAAACACATTCACCCCCTGTGTTGATGATATGATCCTAGTACAAATCTACACCTATGTTTACAACAACAAAGTTGGATGAAGATAAAAAGGGCAAGAGTGTATTATTTCAAGCTATAGAGGAATGATTGGATCATCGCTTTACTTAACTGCAAGTAGATCAGACATCATATTTGCAACATGTCTGTGTGCAAGATTTCAAGCCAATCCAAAAGAATCACATTTGATGGCTGTGAAGAGGATTTTCATATACTTGAAGGGGACTCCAAACTTAGGACTATGGTATCCTAAGGAAATTGGTTTTGAAGCTGTTGGATACACAGATGCAGATTTTGCTGGATGCAGGGTTGACAGAAAGAGTACTAGTGGAAGCTGTCAGTTTCTTGGAAAAAGACTTGTATTCTGGTATAGCAAGAAACAACAATCTGTGTCAACTTCCATATCTGAGGCAGAATATATAGCTGCTGGAAGTTGCTGTGCTCAAGTGCTTTGGATTAGAAATCAGTTAATGGACTATGGCCTAATATTACACAAAATTCCAATTATGTGTGACAATACTAGTGCTATATCTTTTGTGGCTAATCCAGTTTATCACTCTAGAACAAAGCACATTGATGTAAGGTACCATTTTATTAGAAAACATGCTACAAATGGTACCATTGAGCTTATTTTTGTTCCAACATAAAAATAATTAGCAGACATTTTTACTAAACCTTTGGATGAAGCTACTTTCACCAGACTTGTAGGTGAAATTAGTATGTTAAATTCTTCATCATAAGGCAAGAACTCAGCTAATATGTTGCAACGGATTAATTTCTAGTAAATCAAAATTAATTTGATTTAATTAGAAATTAACTGGAAAATAAATTATAAATATTTCAGAAATCTATGCATATCTATTTTTCAAAATTTTTAAAATTCAGCTTGAAATTTTTCAAATTCTAAGTAAACTGTCTGAATGTTGATTTACGTTTTTCAATATGTAAAATTAGCAAGGCAGAACAAAAATAATCAAAAGTATATAGAGAACTGAGTTCTCGATAAGTCTAATTGACTTATCGATAAGTCTAATTGACTTATCGATAAGTCTAATTGACTTATCGACAAGTCATTTTAAGACTTCTCGAGTGAGTTCTCGATAAGTCAATTTCTTGACTTCTCGAGTAACTTCTCGATAAGCTTTATTATAACTTATCGATAAGTCATTGTAGAGTTCTCTATAAGTGTTAACTCACAGAGTTCTCTACAAGTATAATTTTACACTTATAAATAACTCAGAACTGAAATAATTTAATCCGATAAATTATTTTGGTAAAATACTTTTGGTAAAATTATTCTGATTTTATTTTGATTTATTAAAATAAAAATTGGAAACAATTCAGTCCATTGTGGACAAACTGGGTATTTATTTGACTTCTCGATAAGCTTATTTTTAGTTCTCTACAAGAATAAAACAAAATGACTTATCGATATGTTCTTCTCTTTTCAAAATGACTTCTCGAAAGACAAATTCTAAACGTCTATTTTTGAGTTCTCGACAAGTCATTTACTTTTACTATAAATACCCAGACATCTCGATATACATGTACTTACACCTTCGAGAACTCTAAGTGAGCTAGCTTTTTCAATTCAAAACTGATTTCTCTCTCGTTTCAATTCCTTTCTCTCTAATTTCTTTTACCCATTAATCTTCACACTCATAACAATGGCAGCAAATATTATTATACCCTTCATCCCAATGGAGACCAACTTCCTTGCATTCTTAGATGCTAATCAAGCTCCTGAAGCTTTCAAAAGCTTTGTCAAGTTCTTATCTGAAACCTACTTTGTTGGAGCTCTTACAGCTAACCCAGTTCTTTATCTAGATGTATTGGGTGATTTTCGGAACACAGCTGTAGCTAGGACAGTTGTGCATGAAGACCAATTTTCAAGCCTAGTTGTTAACTGTCAAATCAAAGGATAACAGGTGGAGATAACTGAAGCTGATATGAACCTGGCCTTGAATATTCCAACTGACAAGGTTGTAGGGATCCCAACTCAGGATGAGCTGTATGAATTCTTGGACTTTATCAACTACTCTGAATAGATTAACTTGGACAACTTGAACAAGAAAAATCTGAGAAGGGAGTGGTCCTTTCAGTTTAATTCTGTGATAAGAGCTTTCACATGCAGAAAATCAGGATTTGACAACATTTCTAGTGTTGTTCAGAAGCTGGTCTACTTAATGGCTCACAACAAACAGATTAATGTAGGACACTACATTCTGGAGGAATTGAGCACCGGGCTCATCATGCTATTCACTTCAAGAGGTAAATAAATTTTCCTTCCTAGATTCATTATGTCTGCTTTAAATCATAAAGTAAATGACATACATATGCTTGAAGGTGTAGATAGGTCATTAATAGGAAACTGTAAGCAGGTGTCCAAAATTCTATTTGGATCACTTACTACTAAAAATAAGGTACAGGCGGGTCTTAAGTTAACACCTTTCATGATTGAAAGATTTTAAGACCTATCCTTACCCTATGCCTGACATGAGAACCAATGTAGTTCCATCTAGTGCAAAATGGTTCCTGATTCTGTGGAAGTACAAACACAGGCTCACCCACAGGAACATTCCCATGTTGAGCCTACTTCTTCAAAACCAATAGCAGCTAGGAAACCAACCACTTCATCCTCTCAAAAGGGTGAAGTGAGTAAAAATAAGAGAAAGGAGATAACCCTTACTGTATTGAATGAAAGTGGTGAGGAACAAACACCAACTGAGTCACCCTTGGTCAGAAAACCAAAGAAGGCTAAGCAAACTGAGCTAACCACTCAAGACACCTCTGCATCTTCTCAAAAGGATGTAGTTGTAAACAAGGGACTTGAATAGAATCTATGGGCATCCTCTCAATAGGGTGTCTCTATTGAAAAGAACATTCTACCAAATGCACCCTGTAAAGAGTCTGCACAGCCATCACTTGATCAAATACAAGTGTATGAAAGGAGAAACAAGGATGGCACACACAAGGAGAGCACATCTCTTGAATCTCCCTCATCCATTCAGGGGGAGCTGCCAACACTCAGTCCTAAGCTTCAAACTCTTATATCTAATATTTCTTCTTCCTATACTAAAACACTTGAATCAAATCCTCAAGTGTTGCCCCTTTCAAGTGACTTGGTTCAAGAAACCTTGCTCACCACCCAGTAACCATAATTAGTTGGTGAGAGGCTACATGCTGGGGTAGACCTTGATGACACCAACACAAATATAGGGGTTTCATCAGTTTTCACTGAAGACCCTGTGACAAACACAAATGCACCTTCATGTACAAATCAGTCTTCACAGACTGTTAGGTTTGAGGGTAGTACTCCTAAGGGGGAGCTATCTAAATCCTCTCCAATTCAATTGAAGGTTCCTATTCCAGGAACAACTCCCCTCAAAACCCTAGCAGAAACTATATTAGCAATTGATGCTAGGAGTATAATTTCCAATGATCCTGTTATAGAGGAGGCAAGTATATCACATTCATGTGACAATACTTTGCAAGAAGCACAAGGGTTTGAGACTGGTGCATATGATAGTAACCCAGTCAAATCACCTCCAATTCAATTGGAGGTTCCCACCACAACTGGAGAACAACAACTTATCATAAACACAGAGAAATCTGTGAGTCAAACTGTGACTCCTGTCACAGGTGGTTCTGATCCTACTCAATAACCTTCTACCTCTCAAACTCAACAAACTCATCTAGTCTCTAACTGGCTACAAGAAGCTGCAACTCAACCTACTATTAAAGATTTCAGGGTTGATCAGCTAGCAGGACTTGCTCAGATCTCTCAACAACTCCTCACATCAGATATGTCCAATCAGGACTATCAAGCAATAATGCTGTCTTATCAAACAGATGTGGATGACCAACAGGCCAAAATAGTAGATGAAGCTGGCAAAGATGCAAACTGTGATGCCTTATTGGATAAGGAGTTCAAGATATAAATGGACACACTCCTGGAACAGTTTAGAGAAGAGTATCTCACCAGTCGAGGAAGCAATGCCAAATGCCTGTCACCACAAGTTTATGATGCAGTAAATGAAGTGACTAAAGCTCGAATCAAGGCCTTTCACAACTTTGGGAAGGCCCTCACTGTCACATTAACTGGCCAACAAGACAAAATCATGGGAATGGTGAGGAGAAAGATGGATGAGATAATCTCCTCACAGGTAGAGATCAAGAAATAATTCAAAACCTTTTCAGAACAAATGTCAAGGTATGATCTAAGTGGGGTGGACAAGAGTGTGACACGGCTGAAGGAATCCTTTGTAGCCTTGCACAAGGTAGTTCAAGATCACATAACAAATTCTAATGATACAAGGTGGAAGTTGGATCAAATGCACATTACAAGAAACACTCCTTCCCCTTTGGTCATTGATGAAATACAGAAGCATGTGCAAGCTGCATTTGGACCATCTACCTCTACATCTACTTCCACATCTCAACCTGCCTCTACATCAAAAAATCTACAGATTCAAGATCTCCAAGGTCAAGTATCAACTCTGCAAACCTCCAATGACCAACTCACAACTCAGGTACATGCTCTCACTACACTGGTGCAGAGTCAACAAACAGACATTCAAGCATTGGTGGACTCCCACAAGCACTTACAAATACAAAATTCTGTTACTTTGGGAGCCATCATGGGCAAGCTCAATATCCCACTATCTACACTTCCTGAGTCTGTGAGGCCAAAATTTCCAACTCCCCTGCTCATGCTTGTTTCCAAGACTAAGGGGGAGATAGAAGCTAGGATTCAACAATCCAAGGATGCTGGTAAATCAATCAGAGGATCTTCTAAAGCTCAATTCTCAAAAGATGTTGGACAAAAAAAACTCCTAAAAGTTGTGTAAGGACCCTGTCAAGATCAGGAATTCAATGAACTTCTGTCAGTTTTAAGGGTGTCTCTCCACAACAACTACGTCACATACAAGAAAGCCTTGGCCAACAACATCAACTTCATAAGAGTGGTGATTGTGCAGATTGATCACTTTTTGGAAAAGAGAATCATAGCTAATGTGAATGACTGTGGTCTAGACAGATGACTCCAGGTGTCTCTCACCAATATTCAGAAACTGAGAGCATCTGAGCTGGATGTGATAATTGACAAAGTGCATAGAGTGATTCCAGAGGACACTCAACTATTAAAGGAACTCAAAAATGCTCAGATAGCTGCTTTTCCCGAATCCTATCTCTATCCAAGCAGTGGGATTGCCTACATGTGACGTCCCTAAATCCGGGGTCAGGATTGGATGTCACTACATAACTTTAAATAATAATAAAAAACCTGTATATTAAAATAATATACAGATAACCCCTCATATTCAGGATCGCTTACAGGTTATAGTATGAAACAAGAATCTAACCTTCTAAAAATTTACATTGACTAAATACAATTTCATTACCTTATTACTAATTTCCTTGCATTGATCACTCTGTCATCTCCAAGTTTTTTCAGCTGGAATCTCACCACTTTTGCTGTCTATTAAAAGCTATTCACTTTGCCCTCATTTGATACTGAAAGAAATAAGAGTTCACAAAGCAAGAGTGAGCCAAAAATGCCCAGCAAGTATCATAAATGGTTTTCAGGTATCAGATCAGAAAAATCTTGGAAATGATTGTTGAATGATTTTAAAAATGTCTTTACATATTTAAATAGTTGAGCGAACAAAACATCGGCCCACATTGGCCTTCAATCATAAATCACATTTCTCCGTAAAGGACAGTAATCGTTTCAATATTTCATCCTTTTGAATTAAATCTTTGTGTGAGTTTGTAATTATGAACTACTCGGAAAAGAATTCCGTTAATGGCGATCAACAATAAATTAGATTGGACACTAGAAACCAATATATGCACTATAACCTGCTGATCAGTCAGGATACAGTGCGGATCTATACCCAACTGCATAGACCCAACCAACATATGGGGCACCCAGGCAACTATGGCCTAAAGGGGTCCAGTCCATCCCTGACCCATAGGATCCAGCTCATCACTGGTCCTCATAATAACCGTCCAGCCCGTAGAGTATTTTGATATCAAATCATTTTGATTTCAAAACAGCCCAACTCAGGGTTCGCAAACAACCCGAACGAATGGGTATTTGCTCAAGAGAGCAGTCGAATGATAGGAACAAGATCAAAAAGGCACTTGCATAAATAAGAGTAATTGCAGCGAAATATAAAAACATTTAACTATTCTGAACTTATAATAGGAGCGAATAAATATTTGCGGTATTTAAGGAGAAAGGTTAGGAATACTTGCCTCCATTGATAATCATCTGATCTTTAACTAGCTGCCATATTACTCAGTCCTGTTGCATTTTTATTTCCCTTGACAGGCTACTTGACTTTTTTTATCATCTACCTTCTTAGGTTTATCTTTATTCTGAATCCACTCGTTTCATTACTACACGCAATCAGGATTTACTTCGACAATCTCTATCTGACTTTGAACGTCTCGCACTATGTGCATCTATCACAAATAATACTATTCAATGAACTGACAATATATAATTGACTAGTCTATACACTTATCCCTCTCGTCTACCCGCCCGATAATAATAGATAAAAATCACATCTCATTCAGATAACGTTTAAAAGACATGCTGACTCATTATTCACATAATACGTACACATAGGGCAGGTAATCATATTATCCACATAACACATAATCACGTAATTCATGTAGCACATAAGTTGAATCGACAAAAGATAGGTCTTAATACGTTTAGAATTGAAATCGGGTTAAAAAGAATATTTTATCGATCAATAACCGACTCAGAATGATTCCTAAAACAAACACCCTTTTGATACAAAAGAATTTAGGTCTCAAAAATATTTTTAATAAAAGCAAAATATTTTTCTGGGTCTAAAGGCGTTCGTTTCTTATTAAACGGACGAACGATTGATTTATTATGAATTTTTGAACATTTTCGGAATTAAACGGGTCTCCGAATCATTTAATAATTAAATAATAGGGTCCGAATACCCGAATTTGACTTTAACATAATTTTATAATAATTATCGAGCTTCGAAAATAATTTAAAATAATATTTCAAAACTCGAAACTATTTTTCAGGATTTTTAAATCAATTTTAAATAATTACATCCAATTAAATAATCAATTAAAATTAATTAATAACTAATTAAATTAATTAATCAATTAATATTTAAATTAATTTACTAATTAAATAATTAATTATCAACTAAAATTAATTAATTAAATAATTAAGATTTATTTTAGAATTAAAAATAATTTTCAGAAATAAATAATGAATTTTAGAAATTAAAAACAGAATTTTTGAATTATTTTAAAAAGTAAAATACAAAAACAGTCTTTGATTTTAGGATTAGGGGAAAACAAGATCAAAAGCGGGTTGGGTTTTGGGTTCCAATAGGGTGTTAGCCGGGTCACGAAGAACCCTCGAACCGACCGGAAAATCTGCAGAATCCGGTGATATGCGATTTCCGGCCGAGTTCCGACCAAGGCTCAACAACCATCAAAACAACGGGAATCGATCAGGTTTTTGTTCCTAAAATAGCCAGGCTTCAACCCACCCTCAATCTTTTCTCAACCAACCGTTTAATCGAGCACCGTGGCTCAATCTCCGATCAAAACGACCATTAAAACTGGTGAGCTCGAAGCTTTTCCGGCGATGGTCCAAAACACGAATCCTTCACCCACAACGACTGTTCTTTACATGAAAATGAACCTTATAGTCATTACAATCTTTCTCCAAGATCAAAATCAACCAACATATCATAAATAATCCTAAAAATTGAAATTAAAAATGATTAAAATAAAAATAAACAAAACTTCGATTTAAGCATTCTAGCAATTATTTGGTGCTAAATATTATATGAATCAATTACAAAAGACATAAGGAAACTATTCCTATCATCAAAATTCGTCAATAACCCCTAAATCGAAAATACCTAAAAATCAATTAAAACTGTTCTTGAACAAGAACCCTAATTTTATTTTTCTAGAATCAAACACCATTTTCTCTATGTTATTGAACTCTATTTTTGACATATGATATACCAAATTGACCAGAAAAATATTATCTACACGATGGAATCATCAAATCATATCAACAACATCAAGAACAAATTTTCATAATTTAATCCATAATAAATTCGAAATAAAATAATTAACTCAGAAAAATACCTTAATTTCTGGGCAAAAACAAATAGTTGATTCAGAAAGAAGATTTTGAGAGCTTCGTTTTGATATATTACACGCCTGAATCGGAGTTCGATAACGCCTTCGTTCGTGCGTTTAATTTTCAAGAACATATCGTTTTTATGGGTTTTTCTCTGTAATTACTATATTTTTACTGGTTGTAAATGAATAAACGAATAAAATGAAATAAGAAATATGCTATTTATATTTACGGAATATTGGTTCGTTCTGGATCGTTTTGGATCGTTAAATTAGTTGCTTAGCCGCTAAGTAACTGCAATAACGATCCGATTTGATAATAATTTTGGATAATTATCCCAACCGGGCTTTTAATAAAACATTTTATACGGAAATAATGTAATAATATCCCGCTTTTCGAGAATACGGGTTTTGTTGATTCACCGAAATGATTATCGTATCGAAAATTTTGCACCGGGCCGCGCACGGGTCAAACCGTAATCCGAATCGAAAAAGTCAAAACACAGAAAATGTCCGAAATCACCAAATTAGGTTAGGAAGGAGTTTTCAGAAGAATTTCGGGTTGTAAAAACGTAAAAACGGTTGAAGTCTGACGATTCTCGGCTTTATAAAATAATTTTGTAATTATTCCGAAAATAATTAATAAATTCATAAATCATTATAAAATCATATAACACTCCATAAATTACGAGAAAAATATCTTAATTATCTATATCTTATTATGGACATATTAAAATTAATATACTCACATTTTATTATATACAAACATCTAAATATTATTATCAATCATCAGATAATTCACCAAAAATTCATATAATATTCACATAATAATCATATATTGATACAAATAATTAAACGATATTTCCCGGATGTTACATTCTTCCCCTTAAAAGGATTATGTCCTCAGAATCACACTAAGGAATAATACTGATACTTTTCAACTTTATCACTTCCATTTTCTAAGATTAATCTCTCAATCTTAAATTTTTTTTATAACATTAACATATAATATCAATCATTCCCTTAATAGCCTCTCGCTAACATCATATTCTATTTGTTGCTTGTATAACTCAATTCAAATCTCCACCTTTCATATATAATGGAGCTAACTTACTCTTTCTGGATATATACATATAAATGCCCTATAAATTCGCTATACGGGTAGCGGTGAAACCAACTCACTTCTATTTATCCTGTCTATTTTACTATCTAGGAGGGACCAGCATAACACATCTTAATTCTCTTTTCTTTCTAATTCTAGTAACTCGTGCTTATGTGCGTTTTCAACTGTTATTCGGTGTTAAATCTCGTCTTCATATGTTTCTCTGTTCAAAAACCTAATTTGAAATTGCTTCCCATCGCATCCGAGGCTCTTTAACCTTTCCTGTAATCTTATTTTTCATTTGTAAATGATGAACTGAGACCAGGGCGGATTTACTTTCTGACGTTGACTATGATATTCTCCAAGTACCTTTCCTATAATTCCTCGGGTCTCATTACTTTAATCACAATTCAACGGTCTTTCACCGACATTAAATCTCTCAGTTACTCAGGTAACCTGAATCAACCTTCATTTTATACGTAGGGAGCTAAATAACCTTTCTTAGCCATATACATTTGATCATCTTATGAACTCGTTATGCCGGTAACAATAGGGTCAACCCATTTGCAACCATTCTATCTATCTCATTGTCTTGATGGACTAACTTAATTTATACTAATCTAATTTTCTTTTTAATTTTAATAATTTGCGTTTATGCATCTTCCATTTTCTTGACTGTTCTACTTTACCTCTCGCGTCTCCTTCTGTTTGGTTAGTCTGGCCTATAATCGTTTTTAATCGTATTCGAGAACCTTTAGCTGGTCTCTTGTACTTTCCATCCGTATGCGCCCGATATACTGAGCTCATGGCGTCTAATGCTTCGAAATGTTCTAAATCTATTCAAAATTAACAATTAAAAGAGAATCTCGACATTTGCATTTAACTCATCACTTCGTAGTATTTTTCAATTTCTTTTCAATCACTAACAAGTATATTTATCGAGCGAAATCTTTTACTATCTGAAAGGAAATATTAATTTGGAATAGAATGAACCATAACTTTATTCAAAATCGGACTCTTGGTACTAATACCAATTTTGTTGTCATATCAAATTAGATATCAATATGAACTTTGATGCTAACAACATTCCATACTGAAGTCAACATCAATCATCTATATTAATACCACCTTTGATATCTAACAAAAAAATAAGTATCAGTATAATCCAGAAGTCGGATCAAAACTTGTTCTCAATTTCTAACTTTTCCTATTCCTTTATCCATTCCCCAACAATCTTAGTGATATTCACTCTTTCTTTTTTACTCAAAACATCTGTCTCTGAATGGATCTTGCTTGGTTGGTAATTAACCATACTTCCATAGCTCATAAGTAATTATAGCCAGAGTTCATACTTTTGTAGCTTAGAACGCAATTGCTAATCTTTTACCCTTCATATGCATATCTCTAGATGTTCAACTTGGTCTTCCTTAATTCTTGAATAGGCGAGGATGTTATTAATAAATACAATCACATTATCCAATTACTCCTTATACACTATGTTCATTTAATTTTCATACTTGCAATTTCGGATAACCGATGCGTGATTTCATACCTCCCTTCTCTTTTCTCCATGATCACTTTTGTGTATAGCGCAAAGTACCCCTTTATTTCATTATTCTTGCATTCCACATTTCTAAAGTTTTCGTTAACTCAATATCTCATTTCTACTGGGTTATATGATACAGAGCTTTTGACACCAGCTCGACTCGTACAGTAACTGATGAAAATTCTTACCTCATTTGCCGAGGTAACCTTGGTAAATCATGCGTTAGAATCTTCGGGACTTCACTTTAATTATGGGGAATTCCGTTATGAGATTCATTGTATTATTCTTCTCTAATAATTTGATACAAATACTGTTGTTTAATCCTCCCTGCTTACACGCATTCTTTGAATGAAATTCTTGTCTTCAATTGTCGGTGTTTTACTTCATTCCCCTATTAGTTCTGGCATATCTAATGTTCACAACTTGCATATATCCTGGATTATTTTATAACATTTTTTATCATCCTTTTGATTCCACTTCTTTTCTTATTTAGTTCTTCATTCTCATTACTCATTAACTCTTCTAACATAAGGAATGTCTCTTTCTTGATAATATTAATATGTGCATTATTAGCTAAGCCATTACTGAAGTTAATAAAAGGCTTTTATTTATAATATTTAAGTTCTTATTGACAGAATTATCCAATTCATCGGTGGTTACTTTCTTAGCCTCACTTAAATTATCATTGATCGCATATTTGGCTTTCTCCAAATGATCAACATTTCTTCTTCCCAAGTTCACATGCGTACTTCGTTAGTCTTCTTCTTACATCGGATACTTGGATTTGCGAGCTTTCGAAAACTTTTATTTGATCGCCATTCGATATGGGTATACTTTTAAGTCCTCCCTGGAACGCTATTACAGATGATAGAATCTCTTTACTTTATCTTGAACCTTCAGTTCTTGAAACCATTCTTCTTACTAGCATGTACCAATTACTTTCTGTTCCTCTTGTTTATCGAAAAGAGCGTATTTATCTAGATAAAGTCTCGGACAGGTCTGTAGTAACATCACACCAATTTTACTAAACTTTCGATCCCTGCTAATATCATCACTTCCTTCAACTTGCTAACCGCTTTGATTTTGGATCTGAAAATCATGTTAGAGCTTGTCTCAATCTAATTGGAATCGATGTCCATTTAGCTAACCATTAGTTGGTAAAGTTGATCAATTAACTCTTTTAACTGATCACTTAAACCAAGTGAAGACTAGCTAACTATAATCAAAGACCAATTACATAAAGTCAGTTCGATCATAACATTCTTTCTCAAAAACCAAAATCACCACCATTTGGAGTACAACTGGGAGTGAGAATATACTCCTTTATTCTTACATGTAGAATAATTTCTACAAAATTTAGGCAGCACCTCCCTATACCATTGACTACCAGTCGGACTCAGGCTGATACCATCAATCTACCAAATCGTCTACAATCACATCCATCCATTTCCATCAACCAAATTTAACCATCCACCATAGCTCGAACTATATCCTTCTGATTAGTATAGGTATGATTAACTGGCATCACATATATCTTTTTAAAATGGAACTAAGGTCTTAAACCAACAATGATTAATATAACCACACTTTTCTCAGTTCTTTCAGAATATTACAAAATTTTATTAGCGAATTTTAAAATTTATCTTGTTGTTTCTAAAAATTTTATTTCGCAAGTCTCCTAACTTATCTCTTACCTTTACTAATTGGGTATAGTTATTTTTGAAAATTATGCTGCATCCTTCAACGAACTACACCAATCCTCCTTCTTTGACGATACACACTCAATTTCATGAGTGAGTCTGTTGATCTTTTACTAACCACGCGGGGTCTTAATTATTATCATCACCATCGTGTGAAAATTCCATCATCAGGTTGTCATTTCTTAAAAGGTCTCGCAGTCGAATCACCATTACTTTACCTCCACTTATGTTCCCGTATTGAACCTTTGTCTCTGGCCCGCTTATGGGTATTAAATTCACCATAACTTATTTACTCAAGGTAGAGAACTTCACAATTTCTGGAAAAACACGTTCATAATTAGTTTGCAAATAAGATTTATTCGATCTTGAATCTTCACGACAAATATCTTTCCGCGACGAAAGGATGTTTCACGTATTGATTGCCTGTCTGAGCCAGTGTTCAGAATTCCCTTGATCTCTGATTATTGTCCTGACATTCGCTCGCTTGCATATAGCCTTACTTCCTTAGTTTATAACTAATTTATTCGTTACGGTTCACATATATTCATTTCACATCGAAATCCTCTGAGTTGATGTGCGTCATGTTACCGCAATCTATCATACTGATGAGATCCTCA
Source organism: Apium graveolens (assembly GCF_009905375.1). NCBI lineage: Eukaryota > Viridiplantae > Streptophyta > Magnoliopsida > Apiales > Apiaceae > Apium > Apium graveolens. The sequence continues at coordinate 127,454,697 of NC_133648.1, forward strand.
TAACACGAACAACTGTCTAACTTGATGTCTTCGCCCCGTCCATGTTATCGATAAATTCCTTCTTCCTTACCTGCAGATGTCCACCATTTATCGGTTTGCAGTCGTATCTATGTTTGTTATATGATTCCACGTGCCACACTATCTAATTTCTTTTGAAACCATCAGAGAACAGACTAAACGCAAAAGAAGAGTTTGTGAATATGACTTTGATTGAAAATTGAATAAGGAATAACAGTGCCACAAATGATTAGGAGAATTTGTAATTCAGTAAATTGAAGGAAGAGGAATGAGTGAAGATTTAGATGTGAATGAGACAACCATATTCGTACTCAAGATGGCCAGTCTTTCGTACAATATGGCATACAACACATGATTAGGTGGCGTCCCACCCGACTCTTCATCATTCCGACAAAGCGTCATACCACAACATTGTTTGTCTCAATCAGAAATTAGTGATTTGAGGAGAGAAACAATTCAGAAGGAATACAACAAATTTTCTTTCATCTTCACCTCATATGATTTGTCCACAGAAGAAACTTATACGTATCCAAGAATCAAAAAGAACATATGCTATCATATTAAGAAGAGGAATTTCGATGTTGATCACCTTCTATGCTTCACCTAATTATGCCTTCAGAAACCAGTTGAATGAGAGATTCACCATTTAGGTCATATTATATCTTCAAAATGTCATCTGGAAATGCCTCCACATTAAATGCTTTAATGATTTGATCGTAATCGCGTTCCTACGAACTAATTATTACTTCCGATTTCCTTTATGCTACGTAGGGTAACAGTTGATCCCGCATCATCTCAACTCCGTCGATAGGAATACTAATTTTCTCCAATTATCTGGAAGATTCTTCCATTTCCTTCAGTCATCTGCTGTCCGTTCAAATTACGAATCTCGTTAAATTTTAACAATGTCATGAACTGGGTAAATAATGTTTTAACAAGTTAATTTAATCCTTAATATTATTAAACAAAATTTATGTTCGTCTTTCACGGAAAACTTTAAACTTTCTTCTTACTAGTGGGTCTACTTGGTCCTCTAGATTAACAATACCGAGTCTATATCTATTCTTCTTTTAAGGTCATTTTCTGATTATAATAACAAGAACATAAATAGTAATTCAACAACCAAATTGTAAAGCTCATTTCATACAAAAATCTTCTAAAAGTTGATTAAGAAAATCTTCTCCGAGATCTCATTTTAAAATTTGAAAATCAATTATTTGGTTGTCATTACTATATAAGTTACTTGCTATTCTCTTGATCTGCTTATAAAATATCTAATTAAAGGAATGCCCATATAAGGGTCTCTCCATTTTGGTACACCTTCTACTCTTCCTTGGATTCTGCTCGCACTTATTAGTCGACGAAGTTCCATTTACTATTGTATATCATTTACTCGCAATTCCATCGTAACGCAGCCATTTGGTACTATCTCTGACATTCTTGCCATCATTTTTGACGCTATGCTTACAACCACGTAGGTGATTCAACGTTCTGTCTATATGTAGGATCACATCTTCTCGCTAGCCTTACCTATACCTGGTAAGGTAAACATTATTCTTCGCACAGCGCCCGATATGTGATAGGAATCTTCTCGTAACGGTGATGCCTTCGAAACGTGCAACATTGGTTCTTCATCAACTTCCATCAACTTGTTGCCTCCAGCGTGAAACTCATCCTACTACCTAATTCTAAGTTAAATTGTACCCAAAACTCACCTAGCCTCTCTTATACAAGGTTCTCGCAAGACTCAATCGCATTTTCTTCAAAACCGCATGAAACGTAGGGTAGCATATCCAGTCTCCGTCATTCTATCGATTCCTCATTACTGTAGGATCTGAGAACTCAATATACCTATAGCGTTGCGATATTCACCATATACTTCCCTCAACAATTCTGGCTTACCAATTCCGTATCGGACCTGCTAGTCCTTATTCGCTCTCAATTTGAACTTAAAATGAGTATGCCTAGGATCTTTCCTATCTCATATGACCTATCACTCCTATCTTACCCTCACCTATTCTTATTACAGTGACCAATAACCTGTAGCTCTGATACAAACTGTGACGTCCCCAAATCCGGGATCAGGATTGGGTGTCACTACACAACTTTAAATTATAATAAAAACCTGTATATTAAAATAATATATAGATAACCCCTCATATTCAGGATCGCTTACAGGTTATCGTATGAAACAAGAATCTAACCTTGTAAAATTTACATTGACTAATTACAATTTCATTACCTTATTACTAATTTCCTTGCATTGATCACTCTGTCATCTCCAAGTTTCTTCAGCTGGAATCTCACCACTTTTGCTGTCTATTAAAAGCTATTCACTTTGCCCTCATTTGATACTGAAAGAAATAAGAGTTCACAAAGCAAGAGTGAGCCAAAAATGCCCAGCAAATATCATAAATGGTTTCCAGGTATCAGATCAGAAAACTCCTGGAAACGATTGTTGAATGATTTTAAAAACGTCTTTACATATTTAAATAGTTGAGCGAACAAAACATCGGCCCACATTGGACTTCAATCATAAATCACATTTCTCCGTAAAGGACAGTAATCGTTTCAATATTTCATCCTTTTGAATTAAAACTTTGTGTGAGTTTGTAATTATGAACTACTCGGAAAAGAATTCCGTTAATGGCGATCAACAATAAATTAGACTGGACACTAGAAACCAACATATGCACTATAACCTGCTGATCAGTCAGGATACAGTACGGATCTATACCCAACTGCATAGACCCAACCAACATATGGGGCACCCAGGTAACTATGGCCTAAAGGGGTCCGGTCCATCCCTGACCCATAGGATCCAGCTCATCACTTGTCCTCATAATAACCGTCCAGCCCGTAGAGTATTTTGATATCAAATCATTTTGATTTCAAAACAGCCCAACTCAGGGTTCGCAAACAACCCGAACGAATGGGTATTTGCTCAAGAGAGAAATCGAATGATAGGAACAAGATCAAAAAGGCACTTGCATAAATAAGAGTAATTGCAGCGAAATATAAAAACATTTAACTATTCTGAACTTAGAATAGGAGCGAATAAATATTTGCGGTATTTAAGGAGAAAGGTTAGGAATTCTTGCCTCGATTGATAATCATCTGATCTTTAACTAGCTGCCATATCACTCAGTCCTGTTGCATTTGTATTTCCCTTAACAGGCTACTTGACTTTTCTTATCATCTACCTTCTTAGGTTTATCTTTATTCTGAATCCACTCGTTTCATTACTACACGTAATCAGGCTTTACTTCTACAATCTCTATCTAGCTTTTAACTCTCGCACTATGTGCATCTATCACAAATAATACTATTCAATGAACTGACAATATATAATTGACTAGTCTATACACTTATCCCTCTCGTCTACCCGCCCGATAATAATAGAGAAGAATCACATCTCATTTAGATAACGTTTAAAAGACATGCTAACTCAGTATTCACATAATACGTACACATAGGGCAGGTAATCATATTTTCCACATAACACATAATCACGTAATTCATGTAGCACATAAGTTGAATCGATAAAAGATAGGTTTTAATACGTTTAGAATTGAAATCGGGTCAAAAAGAATATTTTATCGATCAATAACCGACTCAGAATGATTCCTAAAACAAACACCCTTTTGATACAAAAGAATTTAGGTCTCAAAAATATTTTTAATAAAAGCAAAATATTTTCCTGGGTCTAGAGGCGTTTGTTTCGTATTAAACGGACGAACGATTGATTTATTATGAATTTTTGAACATTTTTCGGAATTAAACGAGTCTTAGAATCATTTAACAATTAAATAATAGGGTCCGAATACCCGAATTTGACTTTAACATAATTTTATAATAATTATTGAGCTTCGAAAATAATTTAAAATAATATTTCAAAGCTCGAAACTATTTTTCAGGATTTTTAAATCAATTTTAAATAATTACATCCAATTAAATAATCAATTAAAATTAATTAATAACTAATTAAATTAATTAATCAATTAATATTTAAATTAATTTACTAATTAAATAATTAATTATCAACTAAAATTAATTAATTAAATAATAAAGATTTATTTTAGAATTAAAAATAATTTTCAGAAATAAATAATGAATTTTAGAAATTAAAAACCGAATTTTTGAATTATTTTAAAAAGAAAAAGACAAAAACAGTCTTTGATTTTAGGATTAGGGGAAAACAAGATCAAAAGCGGGTCGGGTTTTGGGTTCCAATCGGGTGTTAGCCGGGTCACGAAGAACCCTCGAACCGACCGGAAAATCTGCAGAATCCGGTGATATATTACACGCCTGAATTGGAATTTGGTAACGCCTTCGTTCGTGCGTTTGATTTTCAAGAACGTATCGTTTTAAGGGTTTTTCTCTGTAATTACTATATTTTTACTGGTTGTAAATGAATAAACGAATAAAATGAAATAAGAAATATGCTATTTATATTTACGGAATATTGGTTTGTTCTTGATCGTTTTGGATCGTTAAATTAGTTGCTTAGCCGCTAAGTAACTGCAATAACGATCCGATTTGATAACAATTTTGGATAATTATCCCAACCGGGCTTTTTATAAAACATTTTATACGGAAATAATGTAATAATATCCCGTCTTTCGAGAATACGGATTTTGTTGATTCACCGAAATGATTATTGTATCGAAAATTTTGTGCCGGGCCGCGCACGGGTCAAACCGTAATCCGGATCGAAAACGTCAAAACAAGGAAAATGTCCGGAATCACAAGATTGGGTTAGGAAGTTATTTTCGGAAGAATTTTGGGTTGTAAAAATGTAAAAACGGTTGAAGTCTGATGATTCCCGGCTTTATAAAATAATTTTGTAATTATTCCGAAAATAATTAATAAATTCATAAATCATTATAAAATCATATAACACTCCTAAATTACCAGAAAAATATCTTAATTATCTATATCTTATTCTGGACATATTAAAATTAATATACTCATATTTTATTATATACAAACATCCAAATATTATTATCAATCATCAGATAATTCACCAAAAATTCATATAATATTCACATAATAATCATATATTGATACAAATAATTAGACGATATTTCCCGGATGTTACACTACATCTGTCCACAAACCAGAAAATGAATATTCTTCACAGTTCCTAAGAATTGTGTAAGGAATAATTTGAGACTGATTATGACCCTTGAAACTGATCTAAAGACCAAAATTTACAAGAAGCCTGAAGATGAGGAAATGATCAGAATTTTGGGGAGATACCTTCAAAATGTAGACACCATGTTGCCTACCACAGAGTATAATTTAAAGGATGACAAGGATGATGATGAGCAGAAACCAAGTGATCAACCTCCTTCTGGCTCAAATCCAAGTCAATCCTCAAAAGCAACTGGTGACAAGGGCAAAAAGCAAGATGAGAAGAAGGGATATGACAGAAAGAGATGAGAAGAAAGAAGAAGGAAGAAAAAGAAGGATGGATCACAACCACAACAACAAACCCTAAAAAACTAAATTAATCAAGTTCAACCCTCTATGCCAAAAAAATCAAATACCAAACCACCTCAAACCTCAAAGCCTAAATACTTGTACAAGAAGACTGCTAACACCTTTCTGAAAATACGAATCACCTCAAGCCAAATATTTCTCAAGAAAATCACAAACCTACCTTCTGTCAAGCCATCACTTAAAGTTCACTACAAGTCTGTTGGGAGGAAACTTAAGAAAGAGCAAGTTACTGAGAGGGCCATCTGGAATTATTACAAGCAAAGTGATTTTCTACCTATAAACTGGTGCATCTCAGATGAAGACTACTTTCAATAACTAGCTGAAGAAATATTCAGAGTTTTGGTTGTAACACTAAGGGAAGTAAAAATCTATTATGAAGATGGGTCCTTCACATTTCTTGGAAGCAACTTAATGGACACCTTTTCACCCACGAAAATCAAGAGAATGATAAGTTTACTGAAAGATAACGATATTGCAACTAGTGCATGAAGATCTGTTTTAGCTGAATGGTTGATAGTAAGGGAGGAAAGAAGAGTAAGATATAAGGCTGAATATGAGGAGATGAAAAAGAAGTATGATAAAGAAATAGAAACGTACATTTAAAGATTTGAAGATCTCAAGGAAAAAGGGATGGGTAGAATTTCCAAGGATGGAAGATTGCTAAATGTCAAAGCTGGCACATTCTCAAAATTTAGGATTGATTTGTTAAGTGGCTATCCAAAACCTGACAGACTCAAACTTGTAGAAGCTCTAAGACGAACACCAATCATTGAGGAACTAGAAATTCTTGTATACTTAATGGACCTCACTAGAGAAGAAACATGAGATACAGTATTTGTCTGATGTGTGTATTTGTTAAACTCAAGAAAATATCTAATGTATGCATGTAATATTTGTGTCAATTCTTTTATGAAAAATCTATATGTCCATTGTAACTTGGGGTTAGTCTTGTTAACATGCATGAATTTGTGATAAGTAACTTCTCACCAATTAAGGGAGATTATTGTGCAAGACATGCATGTACTATAACAAGACTAAGTCAAATTGACAACCCTAAGTAAGTTGTATTGTAATCTAAGTTTGCATTTTGTATTGTAACACTTAAGTTTGTAAAAATGTAAATAGATTAGACTGGAGTATTTTTCTGTAAACAGTTTCAAACCTAAGAATAAACTCTAGAAGAAGATCATGAAGATCATGCCTCAGAGAAAGTGTGTAGAAGTTTGAAGTTGAATAAATCTGTTTTGTAATATTCTGAGTCAAGAAGTCTACAAGTCACAGATTATGTGTTATAGAGAAGTCATTCGAGAACTCCAAAATGACTTATCGAGAAGTCAAGAAAAGCTACTAGAGAACTCAGAGACATCGAAAAGTCAAATTGAAGACATGAAATTGGAGATATCGATAAGTCATTTCTTCACTAGAGAACTCTAAGATATCGATAAGTCTATTTGTCACTAGAGAACTCAGAGACATCGATAAGCCAAAGTGAAGACATGAAGATGAGAGATCTCGACAAGCCAAATTCAATTATAGAGAACTCAAAGACTTTGATAAGTCAAACAACTATAGAGTTATTAGAAGTCATTATACTTATCGAGATGTCGAGTTCTCTATATGACTAACGGGAGATCTCGATGTAAAAGTTCAAGTATAGAATGCAGATCAGTATAATATCCAAGATTATCAATCAACAAACAAATCAATCATTGATTTGAAAAGTCTACAAAAGCAGCTTGAAGAATATAAGATCAAAGGCCAAGATTAACTGGCAAAGTGAAGTCATAGGCGTGCAAGATTAGCAAAGATACACTAAGCCAGAAATAGAAAGATTTAGTTATCCAAAAGTAGGGTTAGTACATGCTATTACATGCTGTGTAAAAACCAGTATATAATATTTTATAAAGTAAACAGTGGATTCTTTGTTTAAGTTGTAACAAATAGATCTAAAATTTCTTGGAACTCTCAAGAGAGAAGTAGAGTTCTTAACATACTAAGAACCCAGAAATTTGTAGCAAACACTAGCTTGATTTAGATATAAAATTAAGTGAGTTTTGAAAGATAATTGTGTTCATATACATGCTTTAATTATTCTGTTGAAACACATTATCTCTACAATATAGATTACTTTGTTCATCATTATTAAAAGTTCAAAAAAACATCAAAATTGTTGGTAACATATTCACCCCCTCTGTGTTATATTGATTACCCAATATATCCGTAAGCTTCCAAGAAATTAATAAAATCAAATACTCTTGTGTGTTTTTCTATAGTACTAAGATTATATATGGAGGCAATCATGAACTCGTTTGTACCCTTAAGTAGTTGTTTTTGCGGCTCTACGAGCCCTACACTACCTCTCTAAGCGCATTCACCGATTCACGTGCAATTATCAAATTTTTGCTAACATGAAACGTTTGTAATTTTTCCTATTTAAATATCTATTTAACTATCTTAAAGCCAGTCATAATACTATTTAACGATTTAGGTGAACAATCCTATTAACGACTTGGAGGAACAGTTTAGAAATCTTGAGAAAATTTGGAATAATTAGATTGTTGACGCTGCTGCCTTTATTGTTTCATTTGATAAACACTACTACAGAAAGGACTAAATTCAACCGGAGAAAATCGGTTAACTTTAGAACATTCTCGACGGGAACCGGTTGATTTTAATATAAATTCAACCGCTACCTTCCTGTTGAAAGTAAGGCCGTTGAAATTAGTGAATCAGTTGAATTTAAAGTTAAATTCAACCATTTCCGGTTGGGTTTCGCTTTACTAATTTCAACCATTTCTCGTTGGAACTCTGCTTAGCAAATTTTGAAAAAATTTGAATTGCAAATTTTGAATTTTGTTAAAAATTTCATTTCCCCGCCAAAACAGTAAAATCAACCGAAGATCGTTTATTTTGTCTTTGTTACTATCAACCATTTTCGGTTGATTTAATTATCTTGTCACGTGGCAATGTGGACTAAATTCAACCATATTTTGTTGAATTTGATTGTAATAAAATCAACTAGGTTCGGTTGATAAAAAATTTCTTTTACTCATGTGCATGTTAAATTCAACCGAATCTAGTTAAAAATCTTGAACACAAGGTATTTTTCAACCGCTTACAGTTGACTTTAATGTACCAATCATGTCATTATTATCAATATTAGATTTCCTATTTGCCTGCTACATTAACTACTAGTATAGTAAACATGAGAAAGTAACATAACAATTACAATCCACATAATAATAATGCATTAATACGTAAAATATGTTTAATATCTTCATTACTACACCAAAATGATTTAATTAAAGGTCTTACGGCAAAAGAAAATATTTAAAGATTTTAAGAACACAAATAGAAAGCGAAAGTCTTAGGATCAAAGAGGGTAGCATTGCTCTAAATCCTCTATATGAACGATGTCATCCTCGTGTAGCTCCATGTGAGGTTGTGATCCATTCGCCTAAAATCAAGAATAATAAAATTTTAGAAAAGTATTAAAACAATGTAGCAAATGTATAATTTCAAATTAATCTAAGATATGGGGTAGCAAAAAGCAATGTGATGAACACATATACAAGCTTCCAGGAGTAAATGGGAATCAGACAGTTTCTTTAATTATAGGTAGTGGAGTTACAGATAAGTGATAATGGTGGGTTTACAAGTAAAACGATAACAACATTAACTCAATGAAGCTGCAACTATGATTCAAGGGTGATTTATTAATTTTAATGGTGAGTCAGAGCATAAGAAATCACAGCAAAACACGCTGGAGTAAGGGCAATTAAGAATTTGTCAATGTCAGGTGCATCAAATATAGCATGAAAATTGTTTGATATAATCAAACAATTTTATCATTAGGTGTAATTGTTTGATTATAGCAAAACATGCTGGGGTGTACCTCTTCTCATCAACATTGTCCAATCACTCTACCACCAGAAAGAAGTACAATTTATGCATATAAAGACACACACACTTTTCACGACAAAATCATTACTTAGTGTATTGCAAGTATCTAGTGTTAAGCATAAATTGGAGAAACATTCTTGACTGCGCTATCTAGTGTTAAGCATAAATTGGAGAATCGTTATTTACTACTGTCCTTGAGAAGTTTTTGTGAAAGCCAAGATCTGACTTGGCCAGTAAGTCCTCTGTATTGATTTTTGTGGTAAAATTGTAAAGAGGTTGTCTATTATGGTTGTCATACATATCAAATGAATACCATATGCATTTTTGATGTCTAAGAAGGTGGGTTTAAGTCCATACATGCAGGTTGTATTAGAGGTTCTTTTCCCTGTTATAAAAAAAGAGAAAAAAGGTGTGTGCCTTAACAACAATTAACTGACGTGTTCATAATAATAATAAAAAATTATTGGAGGGACACATTAGAGTTTTATTGGTATGCAAGATTTCACCTATGTAATGCCATAGCTGCAAAATTATTTTTTAAATATTGCCTTGGAAGTGTTTTTTATTGCAATTAACTATAGCACATAAAATTGATGGTCCAAGACAAACATGGCTACCTATGTAGTTAAATTTTTAGGCATTACTAAAATTAAAATTAGAACGCATTATGTGGATACCTACTACCTCTTACTGACTTGTTGAACAACTAATAAACATAAATAAAAAAAATCTTGAACAAATCATGTACACTAAATCAGACTTTCACATGCAAACAAAACAAAAATAACCAGGTGCTTCCAATTTTAATTTCAATTTCAATTGCAATATTTTAATTTAAAAAGTATGTTTATAAAATTACCTCTATGATAACCTTTTTGTAACGCTCAAAGAGAGGTGAAGTCATTTGTGCAGCTATTCGTATATACTCTTCCCATAAGATCTTAGATGATGGATCATCTCTATTTGGATAAGCAAGGGTAGCCAGTTTCTGCACCTCTTTGTCAAGCCTGTAACATGTCACTTCAATCTCTCTTATTGATTCAACCATATTAGTCACATCTGTCATGACCTTCCCAATAATTGAATATGCAGATTCTCGAATACACTCAGGAATGCATGCTAGAGTAGATTGAGAAGTTGCATATTTAGCAGCTCCATCTTGTCCAAGAAGCTCTGGAACTGTGTGGCGCAGAAACATAATCACTTTCCCCTTCTTTGATGGACAAACCTCTAACAATTGCTCGACTTCTCATTTTTTTGGGTGCATGGAGATGGTGCTGCATCCTGAGAAGGTTCATCCTGAGAACTGCCCTCTTGTGTATCACGCTCCACAACAACCTACGTTACACAAAAATCCTTAAAATAAGACTCGCTCAAAATAGCCATTACTAGTGTGAGTTAGTGTGAGGCAATTAAGCTCGACTATATTTAACCTTTTCTCATCTACTACATGTCATGATAAACTAATACAAAATGCAGAAGTTTAAATGAACTCCAAGTTTTGAGCAAATAAAACTGACAAACAGTTTCCCAACTATTTTTCTTTTGGTTTTTTATCATCCAGTGAATAAAGTGAATCCTAGAATGCTAACTTGCCCAAATAAATTTAAAACATGCATACCCTCCATCTGTGTTAATGGCCTATTCCACAATTTAACTAAACTTATAAATAAAATAAAAAGCAATGTGCAGTTAGGATAAATTAACAACCCATAACAACTACTATTATTTATTTCTGAAATATTCTTATCCAAACAGAAGTTTAAATTCTTGTGATTTGATTATAGCGTACAGGGAGGGGATTTTCGTATTTTGACTCAAGTTAAAAATACATAGTGTCGGCAAGGAACTCTAACAATGCAGTGCAGTCCAGTCCATGTATATTCACCATTATAACATTTAACAAATACTCTTTTGGCTCCGTGTTAAGGATTCCAATGTCCAGATATATGGGTAACTAATTAAATCCTTGACCATTTATGTATAAGTAAAGCAGGTAGAACTTAACAGAATTAAGGAAACCACGGCAATAAAACACATAAGACCAATCGGGGGAAGGTCTCAACTTTAAAATTTAATATAAATTATAATAAACAAATACATGGTGTATGGATGAGTCTTATATTTGATAGACGACATGTACTTTGTCAACTTTTTACCTTACTGTTGCAACCCTGACTATTTTCTGGAGATTCCTTCTAAACCATTCCCGTGTAGGAACAAAGTGAACCACCAGGGGGTCATCATAAATTGTATAAGAAAAAATTGCAGGTAGGCTATTTGGTTTTGTTACCCCTTTTGCTGCCTAACTACAACAAGCAGAGGCTTCGTGCTTAGAAACTAGAAAGTGTACATCATCTCCAATAAAGTGCAATTACTAAAAATTCCTTAACCTATTAATAAACATAACATATTTAATATGAAATAAGGTAAAGTTTATAAACATAACATATTTGTTGCCTAGCTACAGCAAGCAAGCAGTGAGTTAGTGCCTCCCATGGACCGTGTGTCACATACTAATTGCTCAGATTTAGTACGATGCTATATGGCACATAACTTTTATGATATGCAATCTAAAAATCAATCAGCAACAGATCCATAATACATAAAACCACTTCCATAAACTTATCAATCAAAAGGGTCACTTTCATTCTACTTGCACTAACATATATATTAGCCATAATATTACACTATACACTTCCACACTGGTAAATCAGCATCCTTTCTGTAAATTCGAAAATCACAAACTGAAGTTTCAATAAACAGAATGGTGATAATCCAGTCTTGAGAAACTAAAACAATCTGATACTACTACTATTCATCGATAAAACCCTATAAACAGAAAACTTCATACAATTAATTACAAAGAGTAAAAGCACTAAATATAATACCTTACAAAATTCACAATCCATTAAATGCAGTATCATAAATTGACTAAAATCAAAAGAGGTAATAATCAACTTAGCCGAAAAAAGAAGAAGGAAGAAAAAATATAAAAATTGTAATTTAATACAAAGAAACACAAACTGATACTTCATAATTTTCTTTAGCAAACATAGTCTTCTGATCTTGATATGTCACCTGATATTCCAAATCAAATAAAGAATCAAAAATATAAATTTATAGTAGCTGACACTTATTATGAAATTCTACCCCAGTACATGCCAAATAGGACTAGCGGTAACAAGAATATTTTTGGTAGTATTCAGGTATAGAAATGCTGAGATATACTTATTAAAAATAAGTATAAATATGTAGTAGCTGATACTTATTTTATTTGTGTTAGCAGGACTTTTTTTGTTCCAATTACTTATTAGCTAATACAATTAAATGTATCTCCCAACCTTAAAAATAACAAAATACACATCTACAAACAGAACGAGAAATCGAATTGAAGTGCATCGCAAATGTTTAATGGAAATGATACGTAGATACAGTACTAAGAAACCACCAAAACCCCCAAAGCGACTAAACAGTACAGTAAGTTTGCAAATATTTGGGAGGAGCAGCATATTTTTGAAATAACTAAGTGAGAAACGTACAGTAAGTTTTCTCCGTATTTCTTCCACTTTTCCATTCTTCATGTACGAAGCATTAAACTTTTCGAGGATGGTGAGAGGTTTTTCCAATTTTTCCTCTAGTTCCTACAAAAAACAAATTGAACATATATAATACAGAATAACAAAATTATTTTACCTAATCTTATAAATGAATACCTCATAACGCTGGTCAAATGGCTTTGCTCCAGTGCAGTGCTTAATCTCTGACTGCTTGACATTTTCTTTGCCATTTTTTGACAACTTGGTAAATACCTCTGTCTCCCAGTAGTCAACTAGACCATTCCATGCTTGTTCAGATAAGTAATATGGGGGGCAATTACGTAGATTTGCAGTCATCCCTCCCTTTTTGTATGCCTCTTCAACCCTTCTCAAACCGTCGCTCTTCCAACCGTTCATATAGCATTTAATATTTGCTTTCAAATGCTTCCTGACTATGGCATCCCCCTCCAACTCCTTAATTTTATCACCTCTATATTCCGGTGGATACTCATAAAATTCCTTTAAAATAAAGGTATTAGAACTTCTAACATAACAAGTTCAATAAAATAATTAGGCCATAATAATGGACAAATGATAACAATGTGTATATACTTCTATACCTTAAACTCCTCTATGCACTCGTTCAAAAAGATTTCCCGAGCTCGTGCCTTTTGTTTTGCGGTATCAAATCTCCAACGCGTTCTGACAATTGCTTTAAGTGTCTTTTTGTAATGAGACTCCTTAATGCTGTAAAAGATAAGGCAATTTTATAAATAAGAAAGCAAATATTTTCTGCAAATCTAACAAGACTGAATTATATATATTACTTTTTTTTTGTTTCTGAAATTCACAACTCCAAGTTTCGGTTCTCCTAATTTTGGCTTCTTTTTGTAATCTCCTTCACAAACACGACGTGCAGCTCTCCCAAATCTAATATCAGAAACTGTAAGTTGTTCCTCATCATTGTCCTCTTCCTCTCCTTCATCACCATTATCTTCAATATCCACCCAGCCCTGATCTTCTTCATAATTTTCTTGATTGTCTCTACCAACATTTTCTGTTCTCCTACCCAAACCCCCGCCTTGGCTCCGACCCCTAACCTTATTTCTGGCACCTCCCCCTCTATTTCCAGTAACCCTGCTCATAGCGCTTCCACTACCACTAGCCCCCGCTGCCATCAGGATAACAAACAGAAGCAGCAGCCAACAACTCTTAAACATTTCCTGAAGTTATTAACAATAAATAAAAATAAATAACATAGACAACTTATTTTCTTAAAGCGAAATCAGGGAAAAAAATAAATCTGAATACATTATTGTACCAGCATAGCTAATAATCACATAGGTAGAAAGACTTTGAACTTACCTTTGCTGCAACACCTTCTCGTGCCTCAACTAATGTGAAGAAACGCGAAATTAGTACAGCAATTACAAGTCCACTTGGCTTCACAAACTGATGATAAAATATCAAAAGAAAAATGAGCTGAGAACAAAGGAATACTGGTTTAAAAACTAAAAAGAAGCAAAAACCTAATTTCAAAAATCAACTCAAATAAATCTATACCCTAAATCCCAAAAACCCTCAATCCTGATATCAATACATGAACCACGATTGGAATTAACAAAATCAACTAAAATAAATCTAAACCCCTAATTAAATTCCCAAAAAATAAATAAATACAAACATAATGTAAATATATACATGTTGAGAGGGACTTTTGAGATGTGTAAGAGAATTCTGAGAAGTTTGTAAGGATTTTGAGAGATTCATAACAGGTTTAGGGGAATTCTTTGCCAGTAGAGCTATTTTCATTTGTAAGAGATTTGTGAGAAATAAGAGCCGCACAGTGAAAGGGGGAGATATATGAGCCGAGACCAGTATATATAACTTAGGGGTTATGTGAACCAATAAATAAAAGAAAAAAACTAATTGAGCATAGACTACTGTCTACCAGAAGTGGTATCCTATTTTCAGAAAAGAAAATTAATAATATATAACAATAATCATCTTACATTATAAATTTAAAATAAAATGATAATGTTATATAGAAATTCTAAATTTAATACAAAAGAAAAATTAATTAAACTAAATCACCGTCACTCTCACTTTCTTCATCAACGCTCATGACTTCGTCTTCGTTATTATTATTTTCTTCGTTGAAGTCATCCACAGAATAATCATTCTCAATAACCCTTAAATCAATAAAAAAGTTTTTAGGATCATGAATAATAACCGGTTCGACATGAGACGATGAAGCATTTGAAATATCATTTTGCAAAGCATCATCATTCGAGAGAGAGTTCTTCTTTGATGCCACTTCTTCATTGACAAAATGACTTTTTGTTGTTAAGACCGTGTACCATGGTGATTTTGCATTCGAAATACTTCGCACATAATAAACTTGATTAGCTTGGCTAGCCAAGACGAAAACATTTTCGGCATTTAATGTTGATCTAACATCCACCGTAATCATCCTATTTCTATCCACTTTGACATGTGTTGTATGATCAAACCAATGACATTTGAATAATACAACTTTATACCCACTATGGTAGTGAAACTCAAGTATTTCTTCATATAATAACCCCAAAATTTTGAACTTTTTGTAACCCTTATGAATAGTGTTTTTGCTGATTATGCTGAATAAGAAAACTTTCCATACCACACTTTGTAGAGGTTCTTTTATTGTTATTCTGAGATCTTATTAGTACTCTATATGGTATATAAGTGTATGTAAAGATCGTCAGAATCCAAAGTCGAACACTTTGATTTTTCCCGAAAATCCACCAGATACCGAAAGAATTGAGTATAGGGTAACAGGATAAAAAGGATTTAAATTCAAGGAGTATAAGAAAGTATCATAAAACGAATATAATGTATTGAGAAAGGTTAAGGAAACCCAAGTAATAAGATCCCCGGTATGATCCCTCAAACGATAAACGAGAACGAAAGTTAAGCGAACCGTATAACAGATCAGCGGTCATTAGCCAAGTAATTAGGAGCTAATCAAAGAGGTTAGTGATGATGATGTCATCACACCAACAAGAAGAGGACAAGTGTGGAAATATGACATAGGAGGATGACATAAGCATGACCAAAAAGGAAGGAAGTGTTGGTTGATTATAAACCACACAAATTTTACCATGGTTAAAAGGTAATTAAGCAAAACAAAAACAAAACAACCAAGCAAAACAATTCATAACACAAAACACAAAATTGACTTTCATTATTCAAGAAGAAGCTCTCGGCTTCATCTCCTTTTCAAAGAAAGAAAAACTCAAATTCAAGTTCCAAGCCTTGTTAATTAGTGAGGTAATTATCTAAGGTTCCTTGTACATAGATATAGATATCCTATAAGTCTAAGCTTCAAATTCCTTCACAATCTCTTCCTATAATTCATGGAAGAAGAGAGTGAATAGTGTTTTTCAAGAACTTGAAATTTTGATCTTGTGTTTTTGTTTAGATAAAGCTTTAGTAAGGATTTTCCAAGGTTGTTTCAAGCTCATTAGTTACTCCTACTCACAAGGAAGGTATAATCTCTTAACCTAGCATAATTATTGAATGTTAAGAGCTTGTTATGAGTAGTATAGTTCATGAGAGGCATGATTATTGTGTATTTAGAGATTGGTTGGTTTTGTGATGTTTTTGGAGTTGTAAATCTTGATTAGTAGTTAATAAACTTAAGTAAGTTCTTAGTTCATAATTGAGAAGTAGTATAAATTGGAAATCTTGAGATGTTGGGGCTGTTGTAGTAGTGTATGGATGGAGTTTGGTTGTAGTAATGATTGTAGGTTGATTGTGGATTGATTTGGAGTAGTATAAAATTTGGTAATCGCGTAAACTTAGCCGTCGTAATGCCCGATTTACTTTAGACTATTTTTGTCCTTAACATCAAGACCCGTGAACTCACTGTTAGGTTTTGACCATTGCCATGATTAGATAGTTCATGTTACGAGCTTCTTTTTGATATGTGATTCTCTTGAATCCGATGTAAGGTTTAGGAGAAATGACCGTTTTAAGTAACGGCATTTCGCGACCGAACCATTACCTCTCGCCTTACTTTGAAACCTTGGTTAAGGCTCTTAAATGACTAATTGGAGTATGAAACAATTATGTAAAGTGGATTAGGCAGTTGGTAGGGTACTCGCGAAAGAATCGCCTTAAAACCCTTAATGGTTAATTTATTAAAAATGGTGGAGCCGAGGGTACTCAAGCGACTTAAGTGAATCGTTAAGCGCAAAAGCGAATGTTAGGGTCTAATTGGTTAAAGTATAGATTCTTAAGCAACATTGGTTTAATTCCAACTTATATGTTGTTTATAGGTTACCAGACTCGTCCTAAGCCTTTTATCACCCCCAGTCACTCAGACAAGTTTTCTACCCGTTATACTTTTGTTGTGATGTAAATATATGTATATGCATTATCTTGTGATAGATGCATGATGGTTAATTAGCAAATCTTGCGATATATTGGAGCATGCTGTTATGGTTTATATGCATGTCTGTTTCGTAATCTTGATATCTATCTGTTGATTCCAATGCTTATAATTGCATAATACCTATGCTAGAGATAAGCAGTAGTTGTGTATACCCTTAGTATAGGGGACCCAAAGGCGAACATTTTCTAAAACCGGGAGTCGATGTTCCCGAGTATATTATATATATATATATATATATAGATATAGTTTTCAAAACTATTAATCGAATAAGGTTTATTTGATAACTTTATTTTTATTAATGAATATTACTTTGAATATTAATTCGAGGACTTATGACTCGGTTTATTTTATTTAATGAATATTATCTTGAATATTCATTCGAGGACTTATGACTCTGTTTATTCTATTTAATGAATATTATTTTGAATATTCATTCGAGGACTTATGACTCCGCTTATTTACTAAATAATATTCTTTATTTTATTAAAGAATAATGTTTCGATAATCAAACTTATTTTCGATTATTCAAATAAAGATCGTACTTCATATAAGTATACCTTTGGTTATTTATTATTCATTTCAAGTACGAGTTTTAAAACTTCTACTTCAAATTATTTATATAGAGATTATCCTTATGGGAATATTATTTAAATAATAATATTCAGATATTTTTTAATATATCGGGACTGATTTATTTCATTAAATCAGCATTACTCCAAACATTCTTAAAAATGTTTTCGAGTCTTCAAAATGATTTTAAAAGTTAGAGCGGATCCCAAAACTCATTTTTATATTTAAGATCTTCCTTTCAAAGGGGATTTAAATACTCGCTCAAAACCTGAGGGATCCGGCTCTGTGGTGTATTTTATATTCGCAACGAGGTTGCTATTTTGATAAATGAATTGATTACTTACCCAACGTTCGGGAAGTAAGTCCATCTATTGAGTCGGCATAAGCAACATGGGCTCAGTGGGTGTCCATTAAAGTGTAAGTGGCTTAGTGGGAGTCCATCAAATACGTAAGTGGCTGAGTGGCACTCCAGCATAAGGTCCTATTGCGTCCAGGGTGATGACCAGTGGGGAATTCATCCATCTACTAGTAGAAAAAGTTACTTATTGGTATCTTTGCCTGATCAGCAAGATATCGGGTTTATGCCAAAATTCTTTTCTTTCCAAAATGCATTGGATATTACAAACTCTGTTCATACTTTACATGACAGAGGTTTCCAGGAAATGTATAAGATATATATATGTGGATATATATATATATCTGGACTTAATGAAGTATCTCGTAACTTCATTTCATTCAATAATATTTCAAAGATTTAATCTATTCAAGTCTTAACTTGTGGTCTCATCTATGTGATGAACTTCGAAAACTTATTATACTTTGAACAGTGGTAGTTCAAGTAGTTTTCTAAAATGGTATAAGTATAGTGAAGTAATTGGTAACTTCATCTTCCTTTAAGCTTATATCCAGTAAGTAATTACCTTGCACTTGATAAAGGGTTCTAGTAAGTTATCCATTTAGATACTTGCATTATTGTTTATACTATATATTATCTTGCGAGCTGTAATGCTCACTCTTGCTTCATTTCTTCATCACACAACAACAGTTAGGAAAGATGGCTAGACTCAAGCAGACCCAGCGCAAGCGCGTGGGAAGTGTCTCGCGTCTTTCCGTTGATATCGTAGCTGCTATAGCTGCAGAGGTAGATCTATTTGTAGATCAGGCATTCTACTTTTGGGAATCAATTATGTATAATTATAACTTGTGGCAGATAATGGCAATTAACTGTAAACTTATCAAGTAATCATTTTGGGTTGTAATAACTTTTAAATTGTGGATTCAAGGACTTGTACTTATTTCAATTTCATCTCTGAGACTATAACGTGTTGTGGTGTGTGTTAGCGTGGGGTCACAACATGAGGTTATTTATTATTAATTAAGTTAAGCGATATTGTGGAAAGAAAGACCGTGACGACCCGGATCCCCGACCCCGGATCTGGGGGTGTTACACTTCAAGTCGACCATAATTATTTTGAAAACTCTCCTTGTAAGAAGTTCCTACATATAAATGAGTAATTATTTAAGTACAAATAATGCATCAATATAATGAGTAAGATAATAAAATGACATGTGTATTAATTAAATTTCAAGCATATATCATATTTATTACCAATTACAAGCACGCCGGAATTTGGTGAAGTGCGTTCATTAGGCTTTGCACAACCAAATTTATATCCATTACAATGACAACCATTATAAATATCCACGTCCCGCATTGGACCTCTAATCAAATCCCCAAATTTTTCTTTGAGTTTTGGATCATCCACAACCTAATTATATAATGAATGAACCATATATATATAAGTGTGCTACAATATATAAAGACAATACCAAATATTTGTGTATATATATATTTGAATACATACCCTTCTTTCAAACCAATTTGTGAATCGATCTTTTTGAAATCTTTCTTTTGCTACATCATCAAATTCGGGGTATTGTTTGAACACCAACTTGTGAAATTCACTGTAAAATAACCACAACTAATAAGATCAAGTAAAATAAAAGGAACAAAAAATATGAGTTAAAAAATCTTACCCCAAGTACTTTCCAACCTCCGGTGTGTTAATAAGAATATAGTATTTGATGAGTCTATCTTCATCAACACTCAAGATTTTATGTCCTTTTCTTATAATGGGTTTTGTGGGATGTGTGTAAACACTCAACAAGTTAGGATCAATGCACTTTTTAGGTGCCTCAAAACGGCGCAACTGATTATGCACTGTTTCAACTTCAGATTCAAAATATAGAGAGCAAAAGTATACACATTCCTCCTCGATATAGCGTTCAGCAATTGAACCCTCCGGATACGTTTTGTTCCTAACTTTCATCTTCAACCCGTGCAAGAATCTTTCAAAAGGATACATCCATCTATATGTAACAGGACCACCTAACTTACACTCAGTTGTTAAATGCAGAGGCAAATGCTCCATCGGGTCAAAGAAACCAGGAATAAAGATGGTTTCAAACTTAGAAATTATCCTCACTACATCTTTCTCTAATTTCAACAAATCAGAGTATTTCAAGGTGGATGAGCACAAATCTTGAAAGAAGTTACACAACTCAATAATGGCATCACCAACTTGTTTTGGTAGCATGTCATGACAAATAATGGGGAATAATTTTTGCATAAAAATATGACAGTCATGCGATTTCATCCTCTGAATAGTATGTTTTTTGAGATTCACATACCTAGATATATTTGAAACATACCCATTTGGAAGTTTAAGTGTTCGAATCCAGTCTAACAACTTATCAACCTGTTCCCTCAAGAGAGCAAAAGGAGCATGTGGCATTGTCTTTCCATCTGGAGTCCATAGCTCACGTCGTATACCAAGTTCCTTACAATCATTCCTTGCTTTTAAGTTTTCTTTTGTCTTGTTCCTATCATTCAACATTGTGTAGAATATATTTTCGAAAACATTTTTTTCGGTGTGCATGACATCAATATTGTGACGAAGATTGAGTGTCTCCCAATACGGGAGCTCAAAAAATGGAGAATAATGAGTTCAATTATGAGTCACACCATAGTCCCTGGGTCTTCTTTTGGTTGACTTTCCGGGAGGAGGAAAATGTATAAGATCACATATGGCCTTTGCCCTGGATCCCGAATATCGAGTTTCAACCGAGCGTACCTCTCTTTTTCCAAACTTTGTGCTATTTCTCAAAGGATCACCCGGTTCCAAAAAATATCGAGCAGTGCCAAAGAAAGAAGTTTTACCACCATTCTTGAGTTGAAGCCTTTAACATCTCCATTGCATACATGACATGATAATTTACCCTTTGTTGACCATCCACTTAACATTGCAAGTGCCAGAAAGTCGCTAATGGTCCAAAATAATGCTGCCCTCATCTGAAAATTTGTGCGTAATGACCTATCATATGTCTCCACCCCTGTATGCCATAACATCTTCAGTTCATCAATTAATGGATGGAGATAAACATGTAGATCTTTTGTTGGATCAGTGGGACCGGGAATAATGAGAGGCATGAACATGTATGGAGCTTTCATGCACATAGATGGTGGAAGGTTATAAACAACCACCACTACAGGCCATATAGTGTAATCCCTTGCTAATGGATCATGAAATGGGTCAAATCCATCACTAGAAAGGCCAAGTCTGATATTTCGTGCCTCTTTTGCAAACCTCGGAAATCTAGCATCAAAAGCTTTCCATTCATCTCCATCAGTTGGATGAGATAGTTGACCTTCAACTACAACTCTGTCATAGTGCCACGTCATACATTTAGCAGTTTGCTCAGACATGTATAAACGTTGTAGTCTCGGTATAAGTGGAAAATATCACAAGTGGAAAATATCGCAAGATCTTTCTTGGAATCAACTTCTTCTCGCTATCCTTTCAATCTTTATATCGATCTATATGACATATGTCACAACAAGTCTTCTTACTATTTTCTTTGTAAAATAACATGTAATCATTCTCGCAAGCATCAATCTTTTCGTATCCCATGTTCAATCTACTAATCATCTTTTTCACATCATAATAGGTGTGAGGTAGCCTGTGTTTCTCGAGAAGAACTGATCCAATGAGTTGAAGTAACTCATCAAACCCCTTATTACTACAACCATTTTTGTTCTTAAAATATAACAACTTGTTCACGAATGATAAAGTGGTAGAACTAGAACAATTTGGATAAAGTGGTTCAGAAGCACCATCCAACATGTCATAAAACTTTTTTGCTGTTGTATTGGGTTCCTCCTCACCATTCTAAAAACTTTCATGTGCATCTGCGAAGTCTCTAAGCATATCACTTGCATCATACATATCATCATCTCTATGACGAGTATTACCCGAACATGTTTTGGGTTCAACCCGAGAGTTATGCTTCTCACCATGAAAATACCATGTAGTGTATGACTCCATAATACCGTATCGATACAAATCATAAGTTATATTATCGGGTAACTTTTGCCATATATTTCCACACTCCTTACATGGGCATTTTATCCTCCCCTGTGAATCAACCTCATCACTTTTTAAAGCAACTCTAATGAAATTTTGTACACCAAGTGTGTATTCCTCCGTTATATTATTCCTCGCATCGAACCTCCTATGCATCCAACTACGGTCGGATGACATCTACAAATATCACATAAAATTTAAATAGTCATTGTGGTTACATGCCAAACTAAGAAACTAATTTTTTCTTGACGAAACTAATTAATAGCCAAGTTTAATTAACCTAGCAATATCAAAAAATTAAACAAACACATCATTAATATTATTAATAACATCAATCTATACAACACTTTATATTTTCAATTGTTTTAACATACTCAAGAACAAGTAATAATCACACAAATATTTTCTAAGTAAGAATGTTATCATCATTTTATATAAAAAATTATGTAATATTGACATAATTGACAAAATTGATATAAATATTGCAACAAGATCTAAAATAAAATATGAAATAAAACTTACTTGTACATGTAAATTTGCAAAATTGGAGCTCAATGGAGAAAAAGATAGGAAGGAAAATGGTGAAAGAGGCAAAAAAATGGAAGATACCGAAAGGAAATGATATTGATAGTAGGGTTTACAAATGCATTAAACAAATTCAACCACATATGGTTGAAAATGGTAGTTAGGTATGATAATTAATACAACCACAAGTGGTTTATTAAAACAACCGCTTCCGGTTGGTTTTATAAATTCAACCAGTTGTGTTTTCGGTTGAATTTGTAATTTGGTGGGAAATTCCCCCAAAATAAAACGTGTTTTTTACAATTTCAACTAATTTCAGTTGAATTTAGCTATAGTTGAATTTAATCGGTTGAATTTATTTTTTGGAGGGAAGTTTCCCGCCTGTTAAAATTTTAGCTTATACAAAATCAACCGGATACGGTTGAATAAACCCCGGTTGAATATACCCAGGTTGAGTTTAGACTTTTGGCGGGAATTTTTCCGCGCAGTGATTTTTTTTATTTCCCAAATTCAACCGGATACTGTTGGATATAATACGGTTGAATTTAATCAGTTGAATTTAGTTTTTTGGAGGGAATTTTTCCGTGTAGTGAATTTTTTTGATTTCCCAAATTCAACCGGATACGGTTGAATATAATACGGTTGAATTTAATCAGTTGAATTTAGTTTTTTGGAGGGAATTTTCGCGCCTTGCGAAATATTATTCTAAACAAATTCAACCGTATCCGGAGGTATTTAAGAACGGTTGTATTTAATCGGTTGAATTTAAGCGGTTGAATTTAAAGTCGGTTGAATTTATTCGGTTAAAATTAGGGCTCGGTCAAAGTGGTTACGCTGTTGACTGTAAATTAAACAGGATCCGGTTGAATTTATCGCTGGTTGATTTTAATCGGTTGAATTTTGCCCCTTTTTCCAGTAGTGAAAATTATATTTATATATAAGCTGAATTAAAATAGTGGACTGGAGCATTTCACAGTATATACAGAGCATAGAGCATATAAGAGCATAGAGCATAGAGTATATACAGAGCATAGAGCATTTCACAGTATATACAGAGTATATACAGTAACAGTATTTCACGGTTTACATAGAGCATGTTAACGATTTTTTTAAAGAAAATTATATATAGTATAAAATATTTTTTTGATGATTTAGCGCACATATAAGAAATTGTGTCAACCATAATTCTTGTAAAACTAATTTTTTATTCTAATTCTAGTACTTGTTTGGCCGCGCTATATCGTGGGATGGAAACAAAAAATTTATTTCGTTTCTGAAGTCTGCTTGCAAGTTTACTTGTAGGGGATGTGTAAATATGTGTTGTAGATATTTTACTATGGAGTTCTAGTTTGATTGTCAGTGTACTTGCATGCAGTTAAGAGAGATATTACACGGAAAACGCCAAAGCTTGAGGTAATATCCCATTAGAACCAATGAATATTGTATGTAAAATATCTCATTAGTATCCCATTAAAACTTGATCACTAAATCGTATTTACTATGTTAAATGGTTATGAACTACAATAATATGATGTGTGTAAACATTTTTTAGCAAGGCAAGGTCAAATATTTATATCTAAATAAGTATTAGAGCCCAAAGAATTATAAATATGA
Source organism: Apium graveolens (assembly GCF_009905375.1). Taxonomy (NCBI): domain Eukaryota; kingdom Viridiplantae; phylum Streptophyta; class Magnoliopsida; order Apiales; family Apiaceae; genus Apium; species Apium graveolens. The sequence goes on from NC_133648.1 coordinate 127,479,233, forward strand.
CATTTTCTCTTTTGACGGGCTTTTGTTTTGTTTTTTTGATTTGCTCATCTTTCTCCATCTTAAAAATAACTTGCCGTGTGAGCCACGGATCATTTTTTAGAGTTTATTTATGTATACAATTATAATATTTTTAGCTATTTTTTTATTTGTAAATATTGTACAATGTCTAACGTATATCAAATACAAGTTGATTGTTCATCAATGTGTATTATTTTCATAGAAAACATTACAAAATTACACAACGTTTCAAATATAGCTCATTAAGCAACATATATATATATTCTTGTTTGTGTTGTATAATTTGTATTTAATGAATCGAAATGATTAAACTTAATTTATAGAATGTCATTAGTATGTTTACAAAGAAAAAACTAAAAATAAACATATATGTCGTATACACAGTTGACCAAAAATTTTGAATTTTATTGAAATAAGTAGCGGGCTATATTATTATCGAGTTCACTACTAACTTACAATTAACTTACTTAATTTAAAAAGATAAAAATGCATAACTGAAGTCAGAATGACTTGCAATCATAATATACAATAATATAAAATTTACACTACTATTAATATAAAAGTTGATTTTAATGAAAAATGTTAGTTTTTAAAATTCAACATATGTATGTATGGAAAAATGTTAGTTTTTTATTTACACTACTGTTAACAAAGTAAGATTAAGTTATACGTGTGTGTGCCAACATGTAAATTATCGTATATTATATTTTTTAGTAAATTACGATGGTTTTAATTATTTATATGCTAAATATCTGATTTGTGTACATATATAATCATTATTAACATCTAGTGAGACAATTGATTACTTCAATTACATGAATTATTCAAAATTTAAAATTATGTAATAAATAGATTGCAATAATATATATATATATATATATGGTATTCACATTATTATTGACAAAGAATCCATATCTATTTTTTACGCAACCGAGTATCAATCATGGTTATAACATAAATATAAATTATATATTGTAAAGACTTATTATAGATATTCATGATTTTTTTTCAAGAATTCGAAGGAAAAATTGTAATCATATCGTTATTTAAACCATTTTTAAGTTTCTTTCATTACGATACTATTCCCATTAAATTAAATATTTTTCAATTCGATAAAGTTTTATAAATGTCAGTTGAACTAGTTAATCTCTTCAAATTATTGAACAATATATATTTTTTTCTTTAAATAGCATAAAATGCATTTAATTAAATGCTACAATATATAATAGATATAACTTTTATTTGAATAATTCAAAATTTTAAAATTATTCAAAATATTTGTACAATATTATCTTGATCAATGAATATTGTTTATCTAAAAGAATTCTTTTTAAAAAGCTAGTTTTTTTAAAATAAAAAATAAAAAATAAATCAATTTAATATATCATTGTAGTTTTAACAAATCTCGTGAGATCTCATATCAAATTTTGAATCTTTTTAAAATCATGATAAGTCTCAAAAACAATAATGCGCTACTGGTGAATTTAGTAATTTTAATACAAATAATCAATTGACTTGATCCTATAAATATCTCAAACACATTAATTTATATTACATAAGATATTAAAAAATTTCACATTATTGAAAAGATATTCTGGCCGAGCTTGTAATCTAAATTTACTAAACGTCGAATGTAACGATGTCTTTCGATCGGATCATATAGTCAAATTTCGAGTATTTTTTGAACAATGGGCCAAATTCTGATTTCAAATTCGAAATAAACTAAAATGCATTGACATATTATAATTCGAACTTACCTAAATATGTAATACCAATATAGATTATTTATATATAAGCGATTTTATTTTCAATATTTTATTTAAAAATTATATATGTACATTTTAATTACTTTTTATAATAAAAAATATGTTAAAAATATATGAGATATATTTTCAAACTAAAAAATGATTAATAAATAAGATAATAATCCATTTATGTATTATGCCTTACTTTATATGTGGAATTTAATTCTTTAAAATTAATTGTACAAATATTCAAGTAACTATTTTTTTTTCTTCGGAATTCAAGTAACTATCTTAAAAGCTAAATAAAATATTTACTTAGAACACTTACATAATAATATGGTGCGGTGGTATGAGGTTGTAAAGGTGAATGAAATATCTCAAGTTCGATTCTTTCAAACCACACGGGTTATTTTCTAGAGTTTTTTTATGTATGCAATTATAATATTTTTTAGTTAAATTCTGTATAATGTCTAACGTATTTATCTGTGTATCATTTTCATACAAGACATTACTAAATTACACAACGTTTCCAATATAACTCATTAAGAAATATATATATATATATATATATTCTTGTTTGTGTTGTATAATTGTATTTAATGAATGAATATAAACAGGGTAGTCAGTACGTTTAAAATGAAATAAATAAACTTAATATGTCGAATGTCGTTGGTTTTTTACAAAGAAAAAGTTAAAAATTAACATATATGTTAAATATAGAGTTGACCAAAAATTTTGAATTTTATTTAAATAAACTATATAACTGGTCTATATTATTACTGAGTTCTCTACTAACCTACAATTAACTTACTCAATTTAAAAAGATAAAAAATGAATAACTGAATTCAGAATTACTTGCAATCATAATATAAAATAATATAAAATTTACACTACTGTTAATATAAAAGTTGATTTTAATGAAAAATGTTAGTTTTTGAAATTTAACATATGTATGTTTGGAAAAATATTAGTTTTTTACACTATTCTTAACAAAATAAGATTAAGTTATATGTGTCTATGTTAGCATGTGAATTATCGTTTATTACATTTCTTAGGAAATTACGATGGTTTCAATTATTTATATGCTAAATATCTGATTTATATACATGTTTAATTATTATTAATATCTAGTGTGGTAATTGATTACTTAAATAACATGTATTTATAATTATTCATAAATTAAAATTATGTAATAAATTGCAATAATTTAAATATGGTATTCACATTATCACTGACAAACAATCCATATCTGTTTTTTACGCGGCCGAGTATCAATCATGTAACATAAAAATAAATTATATATTGTAAGACTTATTATTGATGTTCATGATTTTTTTTCAAGAATTTGAAGGAAAATTTGTAATTATATTATTATTTAAACTATTCTTAAGTTTCATTCATTACAACTCTAATATTTCTTCATATAATAATTTGATAATATTATATATTATTCTCCAAAAATTAAATATTTTTCAATTCGATAAAGTTTTATATATATTAGTCGAACTGGTTAATTCCTTCAAATTATTGAATAATATATTTTTTTAGATAGTATAAAATGTATTGAATCAAATGTTACAATATTGTATAGATATAACTTTTATTTGAATAATTCAAAATATTAAAATAATTTAAAATATTTGTACAATATTATCTTGATCAATGAATATTGTTTATCTAAAAGAATTCTTCTTAAAATGCTAGTTTTTTAAGTGAAAAATGAAAAATAAATCGATTTAATATATCATCGTAGTTTTAACAAATCTCGTGAGATCTCATATCAAATTTCAAATATTTTTAAAATCGGGACAAGTCCCAAAACACTATTGCGCTACCAGTGAAGTTAGTAATTTTAATACAAATAATCAATGGATTGATTCTATAAATACCTCAAACACATTAATTTATATTAATATAAGATATCAAAAAATTTCACATTATTGGTAAGATATTCTCGTCGAACTTTTAATTTAAATTTACTAAACGTAGAATGTGACAATGTTTTCGGCTAGTCATGTAGTCAAATTTCGAGTATTTTTTGAACAATGGGCCAAATTCTGATTTCAAATTCAAAATAAACTAAAATTCATTGACTCATTATAATTCGAACTTATCTAAATATTTAATACCAATCTAGATCATTTATATATAGGCAATTCTATTTTTAATATTTTCTTTAAAAATTATATGTGTACATTTTAATTACTTTTTATAATAAAAAATATGTTAAAAATATATGAGATATATTTTCAAACTGAATAATAATAATAATAAATAAGATAATGATCCATTTATGTACTATGCCTAAATTTATATCTTGAATTCAGTTTTTTAAAATTAATTGTACAAATATTCAAGTAGCTATCTTTAAAGTTAAATAAAATATTCCTTTAGCAAACTTACATATTATGTGTATGATAAAAAAGCACATGTGACAATATGGTGTAGTGGTACGAGGTAGTATAGAAGAATGAAGCAACTCGAATTCGATTCCCACAAAACACAAATTTTATATAAATATTAAAAACAGGGGTAGCTTAGTCTTTTTAATGAGACTTTTTAATCTCAAAATATTATCCCCTTGTTGTGCTATTATATATAGAAGAGATGAGGTTAGATTTTTTTTTTCATATTCTTTTATAGATTCCTTTCTTTGATTATAATTTCTTTCATGTGTTATACCATAAAATCGTCATGGATATTTTATCAGATCTTTAAGTAAATGGATCGGATCACCACCGAGAAAGAAAACGGACAAGCTCCGGAGAACGCGTCTCCGGAGCCTAGGGCACCCCTACAGGGCTCTCCCTATATGGAGGTTGCTTACGATAACTATTAACGATGACAAGTTATGACAACGATTGGTGAAGTTGTTAATGAAAGTTTAGATGAACATTACGACGGAAAATTATGACGACCACAATGGGAGAAGTGCACAACGATCGCTACGACGACGATACCACAACGGTCGCTATAGTAGAAGACAACGACGAAGAATAAGTATTGATGATAAGTCTATAAAGGATAATCTTAAGTCAGGGGATAAAGAGTGAAATGATCAAGAAACAAATAATGACCCGGGCTCCGGAGAAATGTCCCCGGGCCCTCATAGGGGGCGCCCCGTGCTATATGGCCGCACGGGGCGGCCGCTCCGCAATACAAGTGAGATGACAAGGAAGAATTAGAGAGGAGATTGCTCCAAAAACTAAATTAGGAAGTGAAAAATGTATAAGAATCATACAAGATAGGAAGAGGAGCCCCCAGAGGATCTCCCCATGCTTAGGGTGCGCCTTAGGCATGAGGGGGTTCTCCGGAGGACTCCGATCCTTCATGGGGAGCACCTTATGAAGGAAAAGGGCCCTACGAGAGCCCAACATCCTGGAAAAACATAATGAAGGCATCGTTCTATAGTCTTGCGGGTTATCCTCGTAGGGGAACGGTCGTAAACATCCAGTGTGTGTTTTGGGAGCCTTATCTCCGTATTCGGCGGGTTATCCCCGACGGGATACTCTGGGGTTATCTCGCACTTTGTACTTCTACGCTTGGGATCATTTTTTTTGTAGCCTGGTTGGTTATCCTCATCGAGGGGTAAGGATGCGCTTTGACATTTGCGGTAAGTCGTGGCTGTATCTGCGGTTACGATCGACGAAAGTAGCGATAGCGGATGGGGATATCCTTCGTCCGGGTCCGTGAAGTCCCGAAGTCGTAACCGATCCTTGGGCCTTTGTGACTAGGCCGTATCATCGGGTACCCCTAAACCAAATCAATTTTTGAGTTATAATAGGAAATTGGTTCGACAACTCCTATTGGGCCGCGAAATGAGAAGCCAAGTCGATCTAGGTTTCTTGTTCCTCAAGAACTACATCTGGCTTGATCCTCTATAAAAGGAGGTACGTAGGCACATTGTTGGGGGTACGTTTTTGAGATCTTTGAGAAGGGAAACATAAATCCTAGCAATCTCAGCCGTATCTTAAGCACACATCAACGCACTCTGGTGATTTTCCTGATCACCGACCACCGCTACAGATCTTAATTCCGGCCGTAAACCTTAAATATTTGTTAACCAAATTCCCTCGTTAACAAATTGGTGCTAGAAGGAGGGGCTTGAATCAAATAGAATCTTCAGAGGAAAAAGATGTCCAACAATGGTGGAAATTCTCGTAACAACGGCTACAACTCTGATGATAAATGCTAAATGCAAGATCACCATGAAGATGGACGCTATGATCAAGATCAACATGAAGATGGACGTTTAAATAACATGAAGATGGAATATATGATCAAGATCAATATGAAGATGGACGCTTCAAGTAACATGAAGATGGACGCTATGCTCAAGATCAACATGAAGATGGACGTTTCAAGCAACCTGAAGATGGACTCTATGATCAAGATCAACATGAAGATGGAAGCTACCAACAGCATGAACATAAGGATGGACACTATGATATGCGTGGAACTCTGCTAGTTAGCGGAATACCACAAGTACTCATCAGAAACACTGATGTAATGGAACAACTCTATCACATGGGCAATATGCTAAATCGCTTTGGAGAAAAACTAAGCTCCATTGAAAAAGGTGAGAAAAAAAGGATGAACTCTATTCTCACAAGCATCGGTCCAAGAGAGCTTCGGCTTAAGGAAAATCCAAGGAGTATTTTGAAGAGCATCTCCGAGAGTTAATAATGTTTTCTAGAGTGAGAAGCCCCTCCTTCTCTCTACATTTTATTTCTCCCTCCTAGCTATTATACAGATCTAATACTCGAGTTCTACTATTACCTAGTGGTTCCTTCCTCTCTTTCCTCCACCTTCTATCTTATTTCTTCTATTCTATCAACCACCATTCTTCTCCATCTGTTCACGCTCCTCTTTTTCTTACTACCCTCCTCCCCAGCTTCATTTTAGCTGTTAGGAATATGTGTATTAGTTTGATGATAAGTTAAATAAAACACTTAAGTAGAAATCTAGTGTTTGTAGCCTCAACGGATAAGACCATCTTGGCTATCCGTTGAAGGAGTAGCTTTACTTAGCAATAAGTTTAGTATTATAACACATTTCATTCTCTGGATTCAAGTTGTAATTCTTAGATGTTGTAGGAAATTATCAGTCATGTTGACTACTAGTGGATATGCAAATAGGAGGGCTAATTATAAATATTTCATGCCTTGTAATTTTGTATAAGTGAAGAAGTATCAACGGATATTGAAGACCTTCAACGGATAAGAAACAAAGCTTTAACGGATGTCTCTAATGCTTCAACGGATAATATCCATCAACGGATAAGTGCTTCAACGGATAAAGACTTCAACTGATAATGCATCAACGGATAAAGCTTCAACGGATAAAGCCTCAACGGATAAGGCATCAACGAATGAAAGCTTCAACAGATGCTTAGTTCATTAGCAGTTGATAGTGACAATTCACAAGCTGACAGAGGCACATGGGTTGACAGAGACAAACTGGAATGTGGAAGCCTCTAGGAGGAATCAAGAAAATGCAGCATTTCCATTCTGATGCAAACAAGGAAGTATTCAAAGATCTACAGCCAAGCCTAAATTGCATTTGATAGAGAAATGAATAAGAAACATGTGAAGAATCTTTTTAATTGTATTTTACAGTTTTGTCTTCACTTGTAAACTTGGTGATATATAAACTAAGTAGCAGCTAGTAATTAGACAAGAATTTTCCTGAGCTGTTTAGAAATATCCAGAGAGAAAATCATCTAGTTTGTACTAGGAAGCAGCTGTGATTTAATTCTTTGAATCACAGATTTTCAAGAAATAACACATCTCTGGTGGAACAACAAATCCACCAGAAAAGTTTTTAAGTTCTTTGTGTTATTTACATTTGTGTTTGAATATATATCTGTCTGGATTAGCTTCAACCAATTCACACACTTGTTCTCAAAAACACTTAGCCTTAGAAACTGCTCAAAACTTGAAAAAGTTTTGAGATTTACATTCAACCCCCCTTCTGTAAATCTCATTGGTAGTCCACTGGGAATAACAATTGGTATCAGAGCCTGCTCTTAACATACAAAGAGTTTAAAAATCTATTCTGCTAACATCATGAGTAAGAAGGATATTGGTGTAAAGATTCCAATCCTGGAAAGAGATAACTATCATCACTGGAAGGTGAAGATGCATTTACATCTTCTCTCTCAAGATGAAAGCTACATCAACTGCATTGAAAATGGTCCTCACATCCCATACAAGGTGGCCACAACTGCTACTGCAACAGTTGCTGTTGGACAGTCTATTCCCAAGCCAAAGGCAGAATGGACTGTTGAAGATATTGAAGAGGTTCACAAGGACAAGAAAGCCATGAACATTCTGTTTAATAGCCTGGATCAAGATATGTTTGATAATGTCATCAACAGCCAAACTGCTAAGGAAATTTGGGATACTGTGCAGCTTATCTGTGAAGGCACTGAGCAAGTTAGAGAAAACAAAATACAGCTTCTCATTCAACAGTATGAATATTTTCACTTTGAAGAAGGAGAATCATTGAATGATACCTTCAACAGATTTCAGAAACTGTTGAATGGATTAAAGCTGTATGGGAGAGTGTACCAAGTCAAGGACTCCAATTTAAAATTTCTAAGGTCTCTACCAAAGGAATGGAAGCCTATGACTGTTTCTCTAAGAAATTCTCAAGATTATAAGGACTTCACACTTGAAAGATTATATGGAATTTTGAAGACATATGAACTTGAGATGGAGCAAGATGAGCTGTTGGAAAAGGGAAAGAGAAAAGGAGAATCAGTTGCACTTGTAGCTGACAGTGAGAAGGTTGAAGCTAGGAATGAGGAAAAGACAATGCCAAGTTTTAAAATTGGCACAAGCAAATCAGAATCAAGCAAGGGTAAAGAGCAAGTAGCTGAGAATGAAGACAATTCCAGTCAGGATGACTCTGATGATATTGATGAACATCTGGCTTTTCTGTCCAGGAGGTTTGCAAAGATGAAGTTCAGGAAAAATACAAAATTCACTAAGCCAAACAAAAACATGGTGGACAAATCCAAGTTCAAATGTTATAACTGTGGCATGAGTGGACACTTTGCAAGTGAGTGTAGGAAGCCAACCTCTGATAAAAAGAAATTTGAGCAAGTTGATTACAAAAAGAAGTATTTTGATTTGCTCAAACAAAAGGAAAGAGCTTTTCTCACTCAAGATGACTGGGCAGCAGATGGGGTCAATGAAGATGATGATGTGGAATATGTTAACCTAGCCCTGATGGCTAATTCTGATTAAATAAAACTAGTTCATCAAGCAACCAGGTAATTACTACTGATCTCTCTCAGCTTTCTAAACATGAATGCAATGAAGCCATAAATGATATGTCCAATGAATTATATCATTTGCGTGTTTCCCTTAAATCACTAGCTAAAGAAAACACTAGGATCAAAGAGAATAATGTGTTTTTAAGTGATAGGAATGCTGTGTTAGAGAATCAGGTAATTGAGCTTGAAAAGATTAAACTTAAATGCTTGATTGTTGAGAGTGAACTAGAAGAAGCTGTTAAGAAAGTAGAAATTCTTTCTAAATAGTTAAAAAGTGAGCAAGAGGTAATCAAGGCCTGGAAAACATCTAGGGATGTTAGTGTTCAAATTGCCAAGGTTCAGGGAATTGAATCATTCTGTGAGGATGCCTGGAAGAAAAACAAAAAGGAGTTAGAATTAATTGATGGATTGTCAACGGATGTGGAATCAACGGATGATGAAAGTTATCCGTTGAAGGAAGAAAAGGAGCATCCGTTGAAGGCTCATCAATTAAAACAGGCAAGTAATTTTAAAAATAAAAACCTTAATAAGAAGAATGATTCTACTCTCAAGAACTTTGTCAAAGAAGGAGCTTGCACATCCAAAGATGCCGGTAAGGTGAATATAGGACACATGACTTTGGATCAGCTGAAAAATAGGCTTAAGTTGGTTGATGGTAAGAAGGAAATTAAAAGAAAATCTAAAAGAAATGGGAAGGTAGGGATTAATAAACATAACAATTACACACCTGATAGGTATGCTCCAAGAAAAAGCTGTGTGTATTGTAAAAGTGTTAATCACCTATCTGATAATTGCAAATCTGTTAAAAATGCTCCCATGCCTTCAAATCCCTCCATGCCTAACATGTCTATGTCACCTCTGCATGCCATGCCTGTTATGTCTCATCAGAATCCCCATGCACATTTTGCAAACATGCCATATATTAATAATCCTTATTTTACTGCATTTAGTATGCCTCAAATGCCATACAATATGCCTATGTGGAATAACATGTTTGCACAATCTATGCCTTATCAAATTCAATCAAATGTGCTAAATAATTCTGTGACTAACCCTACACTTCAACCAACCACATCTGAGATCAAGGTTGACCCAAAGTTACCTAAGTCAAAAGATGCAGGAGGAATGAAGTCTAGGAAAAAGACTAACAAGGCCGGACCCAAGGAAACTTGGGTACCAAAATCAACTTGATTGATTTTGTTGTGTGCAGGGAAAAAGAAGGAATCTATGGTACTTGGACAGTGGCTGTTCAAGACATATGACAGGATATTTCACCCTGCTCACAGAGTTTAAGGAGAGAGCTGGCCCTAGCATAACCTTTGGAGATGACAGCAAAGGATTCACTATGGGATATGGTTTGATTTCAAAAGAAAATGTCATCATTGATGAAGTTGCATTGGTTGATGGTCTCAAACACAACTTATTGAGCATCAGTCAACTATGTGACAGAGGGAATACTGTTTTCTTCAATTCTGAAGCCTGTATTGTCACAAGTAAAAAGGACAATAAAGTGGTTCTAACTGGAGTTAGAAAAGGGAATGTGTACTTAGCTGACTTCAACTCTACAGATGCAGAATCCATTACTTGTCTTTTCAGCAAAGCAAGTGCAGTTGAAAGTTGGCTATGGCACAAGAAGCTGTCCCATTTGAATATCAAGACAATGAATGATCTAGTCAAAAAGGACTTAGTTAGAGGAATGCCTCTAGTGTAATTCACAAGGGATGGACTGTGTGATCCTTGTCAGAAAGGAAAGCAAAAGAAAGTATCATTCAGTAAGAAGCTTGAATCTGTAATTGATGAACCATTACAACTGCTACACATGGATCTTTTTGGACCAGTCAATGTATTGTCAATTTCAAGGAAAAGATATTGCCTAGTGATTGTTGATGATTTCTCTAAGTTTTCATGGGTCTATTTTCTTGGATCAAAGGATGAAGCTAGTGAAATCATTATCAATCATATCAAGCAAGTCAACAATCATCCTGATTTCAAAGTAAGGAATATTAGGAGTGACAATGGAACTGAGTTCAAGAATTTAACCATGAAGTTGTTCTGTGAAGAAAATGGGATCATGCATGAGTTCTCAGCTCCAAAGACCCCACAACAAAATGGTGTGGTGGAAAGGAAGAACAGATCACTAATTGAAGCTGCAAGGACAATGCTAGAATAGTCAAAACTCCCAACTTACTTTTGGGCTGAGGCTGTTAACTGTGCATGTTACACTCAGAATATTTCTCTAATCAATCAGGCAAAAGGCATGACTCCCTATCAATTATTCAAGAGAAGAAAACCAACTTTAAACTTTCTGCATGTCTTTGGTTGCAAATGTTACATCTTAAGGAATCAATCTGATCACAAAGGAAAGTTTGATGCAAAGGCTGATGAAGGAATATTTGTTGGTTATTCTGCTGGAAAATCATATAGGGTCTACAATCTAAGAACCAACATTGTCATGGAATCTGTGCATGTTGTGTTTGATGATAAAAAGATTGATGGACTAACAGATGAGGGACATAATGAAGGAATCAAATTTGACAACATTGAGATATATTATGATGATAGTGAAGATGAGAATGATGAAGAAGGGATCTCAAGAAGAATTCAAAATCTGCCTTTGGATAATGCACAGAATGCTGCATCCGTTGAAAGTCATAATTCAGCTTCCGTTGAAAGAAGCAATGCAGCATCCGTTGAAAGACAAAGTGCATCATCCGTTGAAGTTCATAATGAAGCATCCGTTGATCACAGTCTGTCAACGGATAATCAATTCACTTCATCAGTTGACAGAGCTCCCAATTCCTTTCAAAGGATCAGCAACTCAGGGGGAGTTTCAACCAATCAACATTCTATCTCACATCATGACAATACTGAGGCAACCTCATCTAGAGCTAATCTACCACCTCAAAGGAAATGGACCAAGAATCACCCTTTTGAACTGATCATTGGTGATGCTTCATCTAAAGTGCAAACTAGAAGGGCTACTCAAGATGAATGTCTGTATAGTAGCTTTCTATCACAGGAGGAACCTAAGAGAGTGGAAGAAGCTCTATTGGATCCAGATTGGATTTTAGCAATGCAAGAGGAGCTAAACCAATTTGAAAGGAACAAAGTATGGAAGCTGGTACCCAAGCCAAAGAACAAGAGTTCTATTGACACAAAATGGGTATTCAGAAACAAGATGGATGAAAATGGTATTATCATAAGGAATAAAGCCAGATTGGTTGATAAAGGCTATTCTCAACAAGAAGGAATAGATTTTGATGAAACATTTGCTCCAGTTGCCAGACTTGAGGCCATCAGAATCTTTCTAGCCTATGCAGCCCATGCCAATTTCAAAGTCTATCAAATGGATGTCAATAGTGCATTTTTAAATGGGGAATTGGAGGAAGAAGTTTATGTAAGCCAACCTCCAGGATTTGAAGATCCAAACTTTCCAGACTATGTGTATTATCTGTTGAAAGCACTCTATGGACTAAAGCAAGCACCTAGAGCCTGGTATGAGACTTTGTCAAAATTCCTTCTAGATAATCACTTCACAAGAGGTACTGTTGACAAAACTCTCTTCTTTAGAAATGTTAATGGCTCTAAAATACTTGTTCAAATTTATGTAAATGATATTATATTTGGATCTACAGATGATAAGCTTTGTAAAAAGTTTGCTAAGTTAATGCAAAGTAAATATGAAATGAGCATGATGGGAGAGCTAACTTATTTTCTTGGTTTACAAGTTAAACAAGTTAGTGATGGAATTTTCATTAGTCAAACTAAATATATTTATGATCTTTTAAAGAAGTTTGACTTAATGGATTGTTCATCTGCAAAAACTCCCATGGCCACTGCCACCAAGCTTGAATTAAACAAGGCTGAAAAGTCTGTGGATATTTCAAGTTATAGAGGCATGGTTGGCTCACTTTTATATTTAACTGCTAGTAGACCTGATATAATGTTTTCTACATGTCTCTGTGCTAGATTTCAAGCTGACCCTAAAGAATCTCACTTAGTGGCTATTAAAAGAATCTTCAGATATCTCAAAGGGACTCCAAATCTAGGAATTTGGTACCCTAGAGAGTCTGGTTTTGATCTAATTGGCTACTCAGATGCAGATTATGCAGGCTGTAAAATAGACAGGAAAAGCACAACTGGCACTTGTCAATTTCTAGGGATCAAGCTTGTGTCATGGTTCAGCAAGAAACAAAATTCTGTTTCTACATCAACAGCTGAAGCTGAGTACATTGCTGCTGGTAGTTGCTGTGCACATATACTATGGATGAGGAATCAACTATTTAAATATGGTTTGACTGTTGACAAAATTCCAATATTCTATGACAACACAAGTGCCATTGCCATTACTGAAAATCCAATGCAGCACTCAAGAACCAAGCACATTGATATCAAGTACCACTTCATTAGGGAACATGTGATGAAAGGTACAGTGGAACTTCATTTTGTTCCAAGTGAAAAACAGATTGCAGATATATTTACCAAGCCACTTGATGAATCAACATTCACAAGATTAGTAAGTGAGCTAGGTATGCTTAATTATTCATAAATTTATGTCCTCTATATAATCTGCATTGAAGCCTGAAATGAATTTGCTGCAAGAACAAAGTTGGCTTTAAGAAAGACCTATCCTATCAACGGATATTCCCTATCCGTTGAAAGCCAAAATTGTTCTATCAACGGATGTTCATTATCTGTTGAAAGACAAATACATTTCTGGTAATTTTATCCCTCAACAGATAAAATAGTGTTGGTCATCAACGGATAATTATTTACCTTATCCGTTGAAGTGTCACATCAGTTACTTCCAGTAAGTCACAGCCGTTGATTTCTATACTTAACCGTTGATATATATATACACTGTTGTATGTATTTGTTTTAAAGGCAGTTTATAATTTCTACAGTTTTATTTATTCTTGAACGGTTGTAATTTACTTAAAAGTATCATTTTATTTTTGTTTTAATTCAAGAAAGTATAAAAGCCCATTGAACTCTTATTTTCACTTTACGCTTTCTTGTAATTTTCATTCTCCTTCTCTCCCAAAATTCTCAAGTTTTTCTCTGCAACCTCTACTCACAACAATGGCACAAGTAGTCAAAATTATGTCTCAAACAGGATTTGTTTATGAAAAGAATAATTTCGTAGCCTTGGTTGAAAAGAATGAAGCCCATTCTGATTATCACAAGATGATGGACTTCATCAAAAACTGCAAACTGAGCTATGCAATGCTGGAAGCCCCAACCATCTACTGTGAGGTGATTGAGGAGATTTGGACAATTGCAGAGTTCAACTCCACATATATGACTATTGCCTTCTCTCCCAAAGGTAAGGATTATTGCATTAACTGTGATGATATACAGTCTTGCTTTAAGTTACCTGAGAATAATGCCATAACACCACACACTGATAAAGATGTATCTGCTATGTTAGATTCCATAGGCTATGCTTTTGATTCTGCTAGTTTAGGTAGCATTAGAAGGAAAGGCCTTAGGAAAGAATGGAGTTTTCTTGGAGATGCCTTTATTAAGGTTTTCTCTGGGAAGATTAGCAATTTTGATGCCTTAACTTCATCTCTTGTTAATATGCTTTATATGCTAGTTTCTGATAGGTACTTTAATTTTAACAACTGTGTCATGCTAGAATTAGGTTCCAGATTAGGTAACAAAGCTAATAGACCACATAACATCTACTATGCTAGATTCTTTATGTTATTGGCTAACCATGTTGCTGAAGGATTGGTTATATCAAATGAGAATAATAAACTCAAATGCTGGGCACAAGAGAAAAGGGTCCTTGCAGACCTTTTGAGAATGAACCTCAACAGCCAGGTGCCATTGGTATATTTGCCAATCATGAATGCACCACAGGTAAGTGAGGTAAACACTTCTATAACTCCTACTATTTCCAACCCCATTGTTTCTTTGTCTTCCAGTGTGGCAATGGAATCTGTGTCTTTGTCCAAACAGGTTCCTACCAAAGCCACCAAAACTAAAGTTTCAAAACTCAAGTCAAAGAAAACTACCTCTGTTGTTTCTCAAAAGACAACAGTTGTAACAACTACCATAAACCCTGAAGGGAGTGAACAGGGTGTGAGTGGTGAGGGGAGGGGTGAACATCAAGAAACCCCCCAGGATAAGGTGGGAGAGGTGAGTGGTACCCAAGCCAGCCAAGCCACAGTCTCTCAAAAGACGGTGGTGGTTCAAAAGGAGTCTAACACATCCCTAGTTGCATCCTCCCAAAAGGATGTAACTATTGAAAATAGTCCCCAACCAGGGATACAGAACAAAAGGGGGAGGGACACTGAAGCCACACATTCACCAATTAAAGCCTTTTCAAGGAAGAAGAAGGCCAAGACCCTAGTTTCCACACAAGGGGCACACACATCACAGATACATCCACCTGTATCTGAGCCTTCTCAAATTCAGCTTGATGTGATTCCAGCAAATATGGAGTCACAGCCCCATTCTGTCATATTAGAAACACACCAATCATCAAACTCTCCATCACCCTCTCTGGATGTGGATATGATATTCACATCAATTCCTGATTCTCCCTCATTAAAACTCAGGGAGGAGCCCCACTCAAAACCTGATGATCATCATCTTTTAGATGATTTGTTGGATCATCAGCCAATTCTTTCAGATGTAGTTGAAGAATCTGTGTTACCACACTTAAAATCAATTCACACAGATTCAACAATTATGTCACTTTCTATATCTACATCTTTTCCTTCTTCAATGAATATCTCTCATCCGTTGACAAGTGGTTGTTCTTCAACGGATAAGCTTAACAGCAGTTATCCGTTGATACCATCAGTTTCCACTTCAACGGATACTCCCTATCCGTTGATGGTCTCTACACACATAACAGAAACAATTCCAACTGTAGAGGACATGGTTACTGTAAAATCACTTTTAGGTTTGAGGGAAGGGAGTGATCTTTTGAGTGAGAGGCTGGGTTGCTCCCAGGCAAAAGGAGAGGTTGAGAGTCACCATATGCATGCTATTTCTTCTAGCATGGAAAAAGTGAGTGAGGGGAGTGCCACCTTAGAAGGTGAGGGTGAGGGTGTGAGGGTGTGTGTGAGCCAGGGGGAGACCCTGATGCAATAAAATAGAGAAAATGAGAAAAAGGCAGGTATAGAAGCTATAAGGGTGGATCCAGCCATTGCTAGTGAGTCAATGAAAGTGGATGATGCAGAAAAGGAAAGACAATTTCAGCAACATTACAAAGCTGTAATTGATAACATTTCCTTGGATGCTGACACTTTTACTCATCCTGTCTCAGCCTATCAATTATTGGCTGCTCAGGGCAATGTGGAGGCAGAACAGACATTAAACATTGTACACACTTCAGAATCTCTTCTCAGAGACAAAGCTGCTGTTAACAGGCTGCCTTCTCAAGCTGGTGAGCCATCTGAAGAATTTGGAGTAAATTCAAATGATGATGACTCTGATTCTTTGGATGAGAGCATGAACTTAGGGGGAGTAGCAGGCCCAAGTTCTGTTCCAGATCTTCCTGAATGGGCATGGGCAAAAGCATCAACACTAGGAGAGTTTGGTGTCACTTTGGTCAGACAAGTCATGACAATTCAGAAGGCCCTTCAGGAGACTACAGATGCTGGTACCAAGGCAATACTTCAAGCTCATCTGGAATCTCTGCATCTCTTGCAGTTGCAGCATTTCAAACAGAATCTAAGTGTGGATGAGCTCAAGCAGGACATTGCTGATCTAAAATCCTACAATGCTGAGAAGTTGGATTCAGTCATACCTTATGGTACTATGCAAGATTTGTTGGGGAGACTGAGGAAAGAATCTGATGCTGACAAGAGGCTGGCCAGATTGGAAACCAGAGTTCAGATCATTGAAGACTCTATGGTCACTATTCTTCAGAATCAACAAACTCAAATAAATCTACTCATGCAGCTGGCAAAAGCACAAGGCTTGACCCCTACCCTTGATGATAACAAAAAGGGGAGAATAAAGGGGAATGGGAAGGAGAGCCATCAACAACAGTTCAAATTTCTCAAGTGCTAGTTCCTGCCATCACCACTTCTCCAATTGTTCAAATCAAAGGAAAGCTTGATGGAATTGATCTAATCCAGATAGCAGCAGCTGAATTACAAGTCAAAGAGCAAAGGAAGAAGATTGATGAAAAGATGCAACAAATTTTTGGTTCTACAACTTCTCAATCACAATCTGTGAAGCATAACATAAAAGTGGAATCAATTATTATGGAGCTCAAGCCAGTAGGGAGGAATAAGGTTGGACAGACTTCTTCCAAGGATCTGAAACCTATGGTTCTCAAGCCCAACAACAGATCCATTAAGGACTCTACAAAGAATCCTCTGAAAGAAGTGGATTTTCCTCTTCCAAAGGCTGATGAGGACAAACTTTTGGGTAGAAGTATCACAAAGCTCAAAGAGACCTTGGATATGGCTGTAAGGAGGAACATGGCTATTATCTTTAGAGAGGAAAAGAGAATATATGTGATGCAAGGACATCCCAAATTCTCAATAGCCAAGAGGGAAGAAACCAGAAGGTTGAAGGAAGAAGCCAAACAGCTAAAGGCTGACAAAAGAGCACAAGCAAAGCTTGAAAAACAGCTAAAGTCAAGTCAGGCTGAAGAACAGAAAGAAATTGAAGACAAAAGTGAAAATAGAGCTATGGGGGACATGGTTGATACTGATATGGAAGAGAGAAGTAAGGAAAGAGAAGAATGGCAGAAAGGGAACAGAAAGAAGGCCAATGCAAAGAGGAAGATGGTAGATAAGACTGAAGAAACCCAATCAAAATCCAAACCACTACCTTCTATTCCTGAACCCATTGTGCCTGACCCCTTCATGAACATTCATGGTGAAACAATCATTCCCAAGGAGGAACCAATTGATTGGGACACCATCAAACTGCCCACCTTCCTAACCTCTTCTCCACCATCAAAGAAGCAGAAAAGAAGAATCAAATCAACACCCTCTAAAGCCTCAATCAAATTCACACAGAAGCCTAAGCCTAAGCCTCAAGCCTCTAAGGATAATTATGTTCACATATGTGACATAAAAGAATTTTCAGACATTGAACTCTATCTGGATGAGCTGGAGGAAGTAAGGGGAATAGCTGCCTACAGACAGCTACTAGAAAGACTAGTGTTCAAATACAAAGGAGATGGGGAAAGAACTTGGCCTCTTTAAAGGATTCTGAATGAAGGCTACTCTACCTTGATTAGAGTCTACTCAGCCATACAAAGGGATTCTGGCTTTACCAGGACTGCCAAGACTGAGATTCTCAACAAGATTGCCAACATAAGGAAAACTTGGAGGGAGCCCAATGCCTTGCCTAGAACATTACTCATTCAAGAAAGAGGAATTATAATTCACAAATCACCTCATTGGTTGATGGAGTTCAGAGACAACAAATGAGTCAGAAGATTTTTCAGAATTGAAGATCAACTCAAGATTGCCAGTAATGAAACTCTCAAGGATATGTAATCTAAGTTGGACATCAATGAAGAAGATGAAGCTGAATTCTACAGACAACTTCAACTTCAATTAGAGGAGAATGATAGGAGGCTAGGAAAGAAAACAAGGAATCAAAGGAAAAGAAACTAATCTGCTCAGGCTAAAGGAGCACCCTTGGAAATAATGTAATTCTTCAATTCCATCTCAGCCTACACATTTTTGCAGCACTTTTGAATTTCTGCTTTATCACAGTTTATATATTTGTCAAGTATTTTGTTATCATCAAGCTAAACCCAAATTTATGCCTACAGTTCTAGTAGACATAAATAGGGGGAGATTGTTAGGAATATGTGTATTAGTTTGATGATAAGTTAAACAAAACACTTAAGTAGAAATCTAGTGTTTGTAGCCTCAACGGATAAGACCATCTTGGCTATCCGTTGAAGGAGTAGCTTTACTTAGCAATAAGTTTAGTATTGTAGCACATTTCATTCTCTGGATTCAAGTTGTAATTCTTAGATGTTGTAGGAAATTATCAGTCATGTTGACTACTAGTGGATATGCAAATAGGAGGGCTAATTGTAAATATTTCATGCCTTGTAATTTTGTATAAGTGAAGAAGTATCAACGGATATTGAAGACCTTCAACGGATAAGAAACAAAGCTTCAACGGATGTCTCTAATGCTTCAACGGATAATATCCATCAACGGATAAGTGCTTCAACGGATAAAGACTTCAACTGATAATGCATCAACGGATAAAGCTTCAACGGATAAAGCCTCAACGGATAAGGCATCAATGGATGAAAGCTTCAACGGATGCTTAGTTCATTAGCAGTTGATAGTGACAATTCACAAGCTGACAGAGGCACATGGGTTGACAAAGACAAACTGGAATGTGGAAGCCTCTAGGAGGAATCAAGAAAATGCAGCATTTCCATTCTGATGCAAACAAGGAAGTATTCAAAGATCTACAGCCAAGCCTAAATTGCATTTGATAGAGAAATGAAGAAGAAACATGTGAAGAATCTTTTTAATTGTATTTTACAGTTTTGTCTTCACTTGTAAACTTGGTGATATATAAACCAAGTAGCAGCTAGTAATTAGACAATAATTTTCCTAAGTTGTTTAGAAATATCCAGAGAGAAAATTATCTAGTTTGTACTAGGAAGCAACTGTGATTTAATTCTTTGAATCACAGATTTTCTGAAATAACACATCTCTGGTGGAACAACAAATCCACCAGAAAAGTTTTTAAGTTCTTTGTGTTCTTTACATTTGTGTTTGAATATATATCTGTCTGTATTAGCTTCAAGCAATTCACACACTTGTTCTCAAAAACACTTAGCCTTAGAAACTGCTCAAAACTTGAAAAAGATTTGAGATTTACATTCAACCCCCCTTCTGTAAATCTCATTGTTAGTCCACTGGGAATAACATTAACATCCATTTCTCTGTAACTTTTCTATATTGGGATCCCGTAACTCAGAGCACTCCGACAACATGAACTCCGACGAGTTTTCAAACCTGATTGGGCACAATTATGTGGCTCTCCCTCATTTTTTGGATTTACCGGCTATAAACCAAAATCTCTTTCTGGATGAGGCTGCTCATAATAGCAAATGGGCCCCTAACACAGCAAGAAGAATTCAAGAAGAAACCCATTTGATCTTAGACGGGTGCTCAACCAAGCATGAGTCATGACCCAGTAATGGAGCTACATCTTATCACAAGGGCTCTACGGCCACAGAATAACCAAATCCTCAGACTCCGTAACTAATCGAGGTAACTCTAAACCTACTAGTCCTGTGTTAGAGGATCTCCATGTTAATTTCACTATTCAAAAAGGTATCTTGACTATACGTGTTCCTAAAGATAATGTTGTTGATTCTAATTCCCCTACGGAGCAATTATCTAATGATGTTAATCAGAAAAAAGGTACTTGGAGCTCCATTGTCACTAAGAGCATCCCCTCGAATGAACCCACCAATAATAATAGTGCCTAAAATATATTCAATGAAGATGGTTCGGTCACTTTAAGACCACCCAAAGAATTTTTATCAAATGCTAGGAAGAACTGGAATACTAGCATCATTGGTCATTTTATTGGAGGGAGTTTCGATTTTAAATTTGTTCGACACCAAGATTTTAAGCTCTGGAAAAATGTGGGACTTAGCAGAGTTTTTTATAGCTCGAAAGGTTACTTCACATTCAAATTCACATCTGTGAAGGAGTAGAATGAAGTTTTTGGTTTGAGTTTGGTGCAAATGGGAGGAAAGACATTGTACTTGTTGCCTTGGATAAAGGCAAATCAATTCAAGAAGAATTTTATTGAATCAGTTCTGTGTTGGATTAAAATGGAAGATGTTCTGCACTCGTATTGGTCTAGAGAATGATTTATTCATATTGCTAAAGTTGTGGGTTTGCCTCTCAAATTTGATGATAATACTGCTAGGTTTGAACCTTTAAAATATGCCCAGGTGCAAGTCATGTTATCTTATTCTAGTTCTCGACTTGATTTTCTTTGGGTTCATGTTCAAGATGAGTATGGTGAGGAAGATCTCATGAAGGTCAATTTCTTGTATCATCAATTGCCTTATTCAAATAGCCATTGTCGATATTTTGGTCATTCCTTCTCGAGATGTATTCACAACCCTAATATAGTGAAACCCACACCCAGGACCAGGCCTACAACAACATATGGGGATGCAAAGGTCCATAAAACTAAGAAACACTCCACTGCCTATCAGTTAGAGCATATTGATGTAGCTCAGGAAAAAGATCAACAATAACGGGAACCGTTAGATGGAAATGTAGATTCAACTGACAAAGATGGTACTATTATTAATCCATTCATAGCATGACAATTTCTTAGTTGTGACTTAGTATTTGATGTTGACCAGACTTTAGCAGATGTGCAAGCTAGCATTGCTAAAGACATAGAGAATGGGGATGATTTAGAAGCTTTTGATTAGTTGGAAAATTCTGGTAATAATATTATTGATACTATTGATCCTAGTTCAGACTCTAATATGGTTATTGAAGTTGTTACACAGCCTATCACTGATGAAGTAGTAATTAGGGACATTGCTCCTTTTAAGTCTCCTGGGAAATAGAAACGGAGAAGAGGTTATAGTCAGGATACTGTCACTGTTCAGTCCTTACCAGATGTCACAGCTTTAGCTACACAAACAACACATGAAGGCATGTAAATTGCATCTCAAGCAACTCATCCAGTAGTTATTGCTCTCGGTGCTTCAAAATATAATGATCTTGTCAATGACGATGGTTTCACTAAATTTGTGCACTTGAAAAATCATGTAAACAAGAAGAGTTCCAAACTGGCCCCTATGCCATTCAATCTTAGAAGACTTAGATGAGGTTCGCCTCATAGAATGTGCGTGGCCTAAAGAAATGCCCGCACCAAAAGGAGCTGAAATTTTTTATTACTATGCATAATATTGATATAATAGGAGTTTTAGAAACTAAGTTCAGATCTCATAATGCTTTGGGTATTTCTTTTAAAGATTAACAGAAATTGGAAATGGTTATATAAATATGACAATCACTATAATGGTCATATTTGGGTAGGTTGGGAGCCTAATATTTGGCTTGTCTCATTGCACTCTTTGTCTGGGCAACATATTACTTGTAATGCCACTTTAATTGAAAAGAATCTAAGCTTTTTGGTATCGTTTGTGTATGCTTTTAATGATGTTATAGATTGTGTTCCTCTTTGGCACACTTTTGATGTTTTGAGTACCACTTCTGCACCTTTGTGCTTACTTAGAGATTTCAACTGCATTCTTAGTCTTAATGAAGTTCTTTGGGGGAGGGAACACTGGAATCCAGATATGCAAGCTTTTAAAGATTGTTTCTCTCGTAATGCTATAAGTCTTGTTCGCACTGTTGGTGATACATTCACTTAGACAGACAAACGTCATTTTAGTACTATTCTCAAGCGTCTAGACAGAATGGTGGCTAGTGCTACTTGGTTCTCCCTATTTTCTGAGGGTCATGTCACTGTCAAACCTCATGTTATTATAAATCACAATCTGTGTCTCTACATAGAGCATACACAACTCCAACATTTTGGTAAGCCTTTTCAGTTTTTCAATTTTATGATTGATTTACCTGGGTTCATTGATGTTGTCTCTCAAGCATGGACGCTAGAATGTGTTGGTAATTCCATTGCTCAATTTAATTCTAAGCTCAAGCATACTAAGGTTGCACTGCATGCTTTCAATAAAGCCTAAGGAAATCTTGTTACTAATGTAACTACTATTCGGGTTCAACTTGAGGATGTCCAACAGCCCTTGCTTACTAGTAATGATGTTTCTTTGAAATTTCTTGAGAACGAGTTTATCACTAAACTGAATGTGGCCTTGATCCACGAAGAAGCTCTTTATCTTTAAAAATCTAGAGTTAAATGGATGAATGTGGGAGATGGAAACAACTCTTTCTTTCACCAACAATACAAAGTAAATTAGAATAAAAATAAAATTCTCTCCATGGAGGATAACAGTGGTGACTTGGTTCATGGACAACTTTCTTATGCTAATGTTATTGTGAATTATTTCCAAGACTTGCTTGGTAGTGTGACTCCCAGTAATGTTATTGACCACTCGGATATCGAGTGTCTCGTTCTTGATGAGGATTGTGTTTTTACTTTGGAGGCTCCCATCAATGACATCCTCATTTTTAATACTTTGAAGAGCCTGAAGAGGAACAAGGCACCGAGGCCTGATGGTGTCAATTCAGATTTCTTTTTTTCCACTTGGCCTATCACGGTTCCATCTTTCTGTGCAGCAATAAGGCATTTCTTTACCATGAGCATCCTTCCCCTGACACCAATTCTACCTTCATATCCCTCATTCCTAAAGTCTCTACTCCTACTAAAATGCAAGATTCCAGGCCTATATCCCTTTGCATAGTGATGTATAAATGTATTTCTAAAATTATAGCTTCCAGGCTTAAGGAAATCATGCCTTTCATTGTTGATCAAGCACAATCTGATTTTATCCCTAGACGGTCGATTTCAGATAATATCTTGCTTGCTCAAGAATTGTTTTGAGGTTATGATAGAGAGACAGGGCTCCTAAATGTGCTCTCAAAGTGGAGTTTCATAAAGCCTTCGATTCTATAAGATGGAACTTCATGTTGGCTGTGTGATGATTATATTTTTGCAATGTAATTATATAAATAAATATAATTCTGAGGTCTATTGTGAATTATGTGGATTTATGAGTAGAAAATATAAAGTTAAATAATTTTGTGGCTTATGTGTAATTCCTATGAAGTAGTAAAAGAGAACATAAAATATCTCGTTCCAGTTTCATGAGTCATTAAAGGGTCCAAGATATGTTTTGAAAGCGTAATTTAGTCAGTTGTTGTCGCGCCGTCAGATGGGACGTGACCCGTTATGTAAAAGTGGATTTAATGAAAATGGTGGGAATAAGAAAAATCAGTGGATTGTATTAAGCTATGAAAGATATCGAGTTCTCTGTGTATCTCTGTTATATGGATTTGAATTTGCAGTGGTTATATTGTTATTTGAATTACCAGATATTTGGTATAAGCATAGTCAACAATAAAAAGGGAAATTATGTGTTAAGGTGTATAAGTATGAAATGTGGTTAATGTTATTATGTGAATATATGTTATTTGAATGTCACAAGTGTGAATCTGTGATTCACGAGTATTTAAATATTTTTAAGAGGATTTATTTGGTAAAAATAAGGATAATTTGATCCTTAAATGTTTTTATAAAATCATCAGAATATGATCGAAATATAAAATTTGTTTTATTATCTCTGGATTGGTCCTAGAGACTTTTTAAAAATGATAGTTGGATTTATTTTGACATTTTGATATTTTAAAATGATTTTCCTGAGTTTATATCTATCATCTGTGATTTAATTGTAAAATTCATAGAAAATAATTCATTTGCTCAACAATTATCTTAGAAATTTGGGGAGAGAGATAATTTCATATTCTTGGTAATAAAAATAATATTCTTAGCATTTTCAGATATTACAAAGCTATTTTGTATTATTAAATGAAGTTTATAGATTTTGGTATAAAAAGAAAAAGAAAAAGAAGGATAACAGATTTGGGAGATTACTATTTTTCCCTAGCTAATATATATACTCCATCCCCCTCTCTTCTTCCTCCCGTCTCTCTCTCTCTCTCTCTCCCCTCTCACTCTCGCCCTCCTCCATTCTTCTCCGTTCCTGGGTGGTTCTCGAATTTGAGACTGTCCTTGTGTTCGATTTTCGTTTCTCTACAGATATGTGTACTTGTATGTGTAAATCCTTGAGATTTTGGAAAACCCAAATCGGGTTTTAGTTCGATTCTTATTGAAAATTGAGTGGGCTGTGATTTTATTGATGTCGTTGTGATTACATGTGTATTTGATAATTAAAAACAGGATTATAGGAGAAGTTTCGATTGGAAAACCCGAAGGGGGCACCACCAGACTTTGCCACCGTTGACGGTGAACCACCGGTGAGCCGACGAGGACAATGATGCTCTTTGAGTCCGAGATAAACACAAAATAATTCATTTTTAATTCGAATTTGATGTACATGTGTGTGTTCTTAAATTTTCAGAATTTTAGGGTTTAATTTTTTTTAGTTTTTGGTTCGAATTTGATATAATTCGATATATAATTCTTGATTATGTAATGGATTATCAAGAATATGGATGCATGTTAAAATTTTTAAATTTCAGATTTATATAAACTCGGTTTATTGGATTTTTAGTTCAAGTTTGGAAAATTTTAGTGTTTATGTATAAGAATTGGTTATAGTGATTATGCATCGGTGTTAAGAATTAAATAATGGTCGATGGTGGTAGTAAATTTGAATAAAGGTGATGCATGTTTAGAACCTAGTCTTGGACTGTGATTATTCGAGTGAATTGACGTATGTGATTAAGTGTTAAGTTGGTGTAAACCTGAACTTGAGATATATAGTTACACCTGTGATTGATTTGAAAAATGGATTGAACTATATACTTGTTTAGTAATATCAAAACATTGGGTAGTATGAATATACGAATACATCATGTAAAAATTTTAATAAAAGTATACATCGTCTATTAACCAGAAGTCGTAAAGGTTTAAGACTAACAATAGTGATTGTTTAGTAACCGATATATGAGTATATAAATATGAGAATGCTATGTATTGTGATTAGGTGTTATGTGTAATTAGTGATATTTATAAGACTACTTGATAAGTAGTGAAAAAGAATAGATAAAGGTTGAGTATAAATACCTGATATTTGTCAAATGTTGATTTGATATGATAGTCTACTCATTGATCAAGGAAACTTGGATTAAAATATGATGAGGATGACACAATACATGGCTCTAGTTTAATCTATAATATTTGGTTAAAGGGATTATATTACATTGTTTACTATTCACGAAAGGTTTAATCGATCACCGATTCAATTATTATTACTTGGGTAGGAATGATGTATTACTAGATGCCGCTCATTGTTTATGATTTTAAATTAGATTTAAAATTCGTTGCCAATGTAATAATAACCTATAGGGTGACACACTAAGAATGCTTGAAGGATTATTTAATTTAAATTGGATTTAAATTATATCAAAGTAATTCGAATAATTTATAATATTAATTAAGTATGACTTAATTAATTAGATAAATATTGATATTCGAATTTACTAATATTAATTATGAAATTCATTTGTTAAATAATTAAGTGTGACTTAATTATTATACAATTAGGAATTTCAAATTTATAATAACTCCTAATTAGTTAAGAGTTATAATTCTTATTATACCCTCTATATAATTTTTCAAATACGGCTTGCATGTCGTTTAATCTTGTAATTATTAAATCTTGAATGTAACTTCGAGTTCTTCTTGTAAGTTCATTAGATTATTTTTGTATTTCATTCTTGTAATGTACATGAAGATGTGAATATTTGAAGATCAAGGGTAATCCCACATGGAGGCCATCCAAGGAAGCAATACAAGAAAGAAGACATGTCATAGTTAGCTTGTATTTATTTTTCACCTTATATTGACCTAGATCTTTGTCATTAGCTTGATGAAGATCATATAGGATAAACCCATAACCAACCACGTTTATTTATTGCACTTTACATATATATGCACATATGATGAATGTATGTGTAGTGTAGTTTATAAAGATGCATGCTTAATTAGATTAAGGATGTATGTATTAGATACGACACTCATGCCATGCTTGCTAAACGAGATAAAATCTGTAACGACTCAAGATTTTAAAATGAACAAACGATTATGAGATTCTCTTATTTATGAAACAAGGAATAAATACAAATTTTATTTATTTCTGACATGGGGCGATTTTTTCAAAAGCGAGTTCTTTGAACTTGTAAGGTTGTGGGTTTTAAGCGAGACCGTTGCGACTCATTCACTACCTGGAATTATGAGTGTTGAGCTTTAGAAGCAACAAGAGCATAATGATGCATCTGATATGATTAAGAACCTTCAAAGGATGTTTGAAGGATAGGCTCATCAGAAATATTTGATAATAATAAGGCACCATACTTTTGCATTAGTGGGAGAATGATATCAAGTTGGACCATATGTTCTAAAGATGATAGGTATATGTACCTTGATATTTTTGGTATTCAAGAATGGTCTAGAGACTCAACTTGATTTGATCAAACAATCATTGAACAACTTCTATTCTCGGTTTGTTAAGAACAAAAGGAATGAGATCGACAGAACACTCACTGAGTTGTTAGGCATGTTTAGAACTGTTGAAAATAACACGGTAAAGGCACGAACTACGTCCATATTTACGGTGTTCATATTGAATGCATATGGGAAAGGAAAGTGGAAAGGCAAGGTGAAGATTTGATCTTATTCGGTGCCAAACCAAAGTCCAATCCCAAAAGGCCTTTGAAGCCTGATAGTGGTGTTGCTAAAAGAGATGATTGTCACTTCTATGAAAATACCTGAATGATTAGAAGTTGAATTATTGAGCTTGTTTGGAAAATCTATAGAAGAAGACTAGCAATGGTCAAGCTTCAGGTACTGATTTAGAATTGTAGCAAAAGTTGTTTCTCTAGTTGATGGAACTCGATACCTAGTTTTGCGGCGAGATTGAGAACTTGATAAATTGTTATTACGTGCCTGCCTTTAACAGATACATTAAACCAATTTCTTGTCAGGACAAGAAAGGTTTTCATTTTAATTAAATAAACAATAGTTGTTTATTCTATTTTAATGATAAGGCTTATAATATTGCACAATTAGTTAACAACTTATATGTTCTAAGATGACTCAAAACAAACCTTACCTCTAGCATCCATATTAATGAGAAACGCATTTCTGAGTTACATATAGATGGATACTTGGATAAGTTTGATTTTGAATCATATGGAAGATGCGAACTTTGTCTCATTGGCAAAATGACTAGAGCTTCTTTTACCTGATTAGGTGAAAGGGCCACCACATGATTAGGACTTATACATAATGATGTATGTGGTCGAATGTGTATGATGGCAAGGGCTGGCTTTTACTACTTCATAACATTTACTGTAGACTTCAGTAGGTATGAAAATGTATTTCTTATGAAGTAGAAAAGCAAACTGAGGAAAGTATAAAAGTTCTACGATCAGATCGTGAAGGAGAATACTTAAGCCTCAATTTCAAGAGTTTCTTGAAGGAATGTGATATTGTATCACAACTTACTCCTTTTGAATCATCTCAATAGAATAGAGATTCTGAGAGGAGAAATCGTATCTTATTTGACATAGTGCGATCGATTCGAGTCAAGAGGATCTTCCATTCAGTTTCTGGGGTTATGCTATAGAAATGGCTGCATATACATTTAACCAAGTTCCGACTAAAGCGGTTCGAAAATACTCCGTATGAGATATAGAGTGATAAATGTCATAGCATGTCATTTATAAAAATTTGGGGATGTGAAGCGTTTGTAAAATGTTTAGCCTCTGACAAGCTTGGACCAAAATTAGATAGATGCTATTTTGTGGGATACCCAAGTGAGACTAGGGTATAGTTTTTATAATCCTTCCGAGAATAAAGTGTTTGTTTCTCGGGTCGCTATTTTTCTTGAGGGAGAACTACTTTCTAAGAAAATCAGTGGAAGGATAATACATCTCGGTGAAGATCGAGAACCACATGATAACATTGAACTAAAGTTGGAATAAGATTAGGATGTACATCAAAATGTTGAAAGTAATCATGTCCAAGAAACACAGTTTATTCGTAGATCTAGTAGGATTCACAATGAGCCCGGGAGAAATTATGAATATTTTTTACTCAAGATGGTGATGTGATGCTTACGGATAATGATAAGCCTCTCACCTACCAAGATGTTATGAGCAGTTCAGACTCCGAGAGATGGCTAGAGGCCATGAAATCCGAGATGGAATCCATGTGTCAAAATAAAGTATTGACTTTAGTTGATCCACTCGAAGGAGTAAAACCTATAGGGTGCAAGTGGGTTTTCAAGAAGAAAACTGACATGGATGGTAAAGTACAGACCTATAAGACGCGACTAGTGGCAAAAAGTTTCAAACAAATTCATGATATAGACTATGATGAGACTTTTTCACCAGTTACTATGGTCAAGTCCATCAGGATTTTATTAGGAATAGTTGCTTACTTTGACTATTAGATTTGGCAAATGGATGTCAAAACTGCTTTCTTATATGGGAGCCTTGAAGAATATGTATATATGATACAACCTGAGGGTTTTGTCGATCCAAAGCTTGCTAATATAGTTTGTAAGTTGCTTCTATCTATTTATAGATTGAAGCAAGCCTCAAAGAGAATGAATATTCATCTTGATGAAACGGTCAAAGAGTTTGACTTTATTCAAAATGAAGATGAACCATGTGTTTACAAGAAGGTTAGTGGGAGCCATGTGACATTCCTAGTATTACATGTAGATGACATATAACAAATAAAGAATGACATACCTTCTCTACAGGCTGTTAAAACTTGGTTGAGAAATAGTTTCTCGGTGAAAGACTTAGCCGATGCTACCTATATATTAGGGATCAAGATCTATAGAGATAGATTGAAAAGATTAATCGACCTAGTCGGAGTACATACATTGATAAAATATTGCATCATTTTAGGATGCAGGAGATAAAGAAAGGATATGTTTCGATGTCTCATGGGATAGTGATCTCAAAAGATAATTGCCCCTAAATCATTAGATGATGAGGGCCGTTTGAGAAAGCTCCATATGATTTAGCAATTAGATCTATAAAGTGTACAATGATATGTATTTATCCTGATATTTCATATACTTCGAGCATGACGAGCAGATACCGGTCTAATCCAGGTGAGGGTCACTGGATAATTTTCAAGAATATTCTTAAGTACTTAAAGAGGACTAAAGATTTATTTTTGGTTTATGGAGAAGATAGGGAACTGGTTGTAAAGTGTTACACTGATATTATGAGAATAGTATCAATATTCCTAAAGGTCCATAATCAAGTATTATTATTAAGGGACAATAATAATGCATGAAGATTGGTGTGTTTGTTGACTGATGATCACATCTCATTGATCATAGGTATGATGATATTAAAGTCAAAAACACAGGCAGATATATATGTACATGGTGCTGGAAAGACCCAATGTGAGATTCTACATGTCTGTTGTGTCATAAGTAATTCTCACAGTGATAATGATGTAACGGTCCTTAGACCTGAAGTCACTATATTCCTATACGAGAATTAATATATTTGATTCCATTATAAGTTGTCCTTGACCGGGTAATGATAAAAGTGGACATTGGGTATGTTATGAATCATATGAGAAATATGAATGATTTAGATGAGATTTAACCCTCCTATTTTAGGAGTGATATTATTGGCCTCTTGTGTGAGCTAGACTTTGAAATGTGTGGTCATGCTCAAATGTTGATTTGATATGATAGTCTACTCATTGATCAAGGAAACTTGGATTAAATTATGATGAGGATGACACATTACATGCCTCTAGTTTAATCTATAATATTTGGTTAAATGGATCATATTACATTGTACATTATTCACGAAAGGTTTAATCGATCACCGATTCAATTATTATTACTTGGGTAGCAATGATGTATTACTAGATGCCGCTCATTATTTACGATTTTAATTAGATTTAAAATTCGTTGTCAACACAATAATAACCTATAGGGTCACACACTAAGAATTCTTGAAGGATTATTTAATTTAAATTGGATTTAAATTTTATTAAAGTAATTCGAATTATTTATAATATTAATTAAGTATGACTTAATTAATTAGATAAATATTGATATTCGAATTTACTACTATTAATTATGAAATTCATTTGTTAAATAATTAAGTGTGACTTAATTATTATAGAAATAGGAATTTTAAATAAATAATAACTCATAATTAGTTAAAAGTTTCAATTCCTATTATACTCTCTATATAATATCTCTTGTGTGGCTGATTTTGTAAGCAAGACTTTTACTAAAACCCTAGCCACCAAGGGAGAAGATGGAGAGATCAAGAAGAAATGAGTTTGTGTTAGTACATATCCAATCCTTGCGTTCAAGCATTCGTGTGGATACCGATAGAGCGTAGATTGCGAGAGCGGGATACGTGGTGATTGAACAAGCTTTGGATCTCCATTAGTCAACCAATTTGTAAAGCTTCTTAAGGTAAACAAGCTGATCTACGAATTAAATATCTATTTTTAGCATGGATCCTGCGGTGGGTTTCAAAAATTTTAATTTTTCATGTTTTTAATTACTGTTTCCGGTGCGTTTTTGTACTCGAAACCCTTGAGTCCTTTAGGTGTACAAGAATTTCAAGTTCCTCTATGATTGGTGTTCCTCTAAAGCTTTCACAAGTTTGAGTTTGTCATGTATTGAATAGTTACTCAGTAAATAAATCCTAAATCTTGAGACTGTGCCAGCTTTGACATTTAGAAATCTTCCATCCTTGGTAACCCTGGTCATCCCTTTTGTCTTGAGACCTTCAGATTTTTGAATGTACATTTCTATTTCCTCATCGTACTTCCTCTTCCTTTCCTCATCTTCAACCTTGTTTCTTTCTCTTCTTTCTTCCCTTTCTATCAACCATTCTGCTAAAACAGATCTCCATGCTCTAGTTGCAGTGTCCTTATCCTTCAGTAAGCTTATCACTCTCTTGATTTCTGTGGGTGAAAAGGTGTCCATTAAGTTGCTGCCCGAAAATGTGAAGGACCCATCCTGATAGTAGATTCTTACTTCCCTTAGTGTTACAACCCAAACTCTGACCATTTCCTCAACTAGTTGTTGAAAGTAGTCTTCATATGAGATGCACTAGTTAAGAGATAGAAAATCACTTTGATTATAGAAATTCCAGATGGCCCTCTCAGTGACTTGAATTTTCTTAGGTTTTGTCCCAACAGACTTGTAGTGAATTTTGGATGATGGCTTAGCAAAAGGTAAGTTTAAGATTTTCTTGAGAAATGTTTGACTTGATGTTATTGGTATTTTTAAAAATGTGTTAGCCAGTTTGTTTGTACAAGAATTTAGGCTTTGAGGTAGGACGTGGTTCAGTGTTTGAGTTTGTTGGCTTTGAAGGTTGAGCTTGGTTGGTTTGGATTTTTAGGGTTTATTGTGGTTCTGAGTAATCTTGCTTTTTCTTCCTTCTTCTTTCATCTACTTTCTTCTTTTCATCTTCCTTATTCTCATCCTTCTTCTTATCCTTGCTGCCAGTTGCTTTTGAAGATTGACTTGGATTTGAGCCAGAAGGCTTTTGCTCATCATGCTTCTGCTCATCATCATCCTTGTCATCTTTTAAGTTGTATGAGTGGATGGCAACATGGTGTCAGCATTTACCAGATACCTTTCAAGAATTATGATCATTTCTTCATCTTCAATTTCTTGGTCTTTTTGTACTTTAAATCAGATTAAAGAGTCATGATCAGTCTCATGTTCCCTCTCACACAATTCTTGGGAATATTGAAGATTTTGTTTTTTATGGCCTGTGAGCAGATGTAGGACACCCCTTTTCTTGGATATAAATAGGCTTCAGGAAAAGCTGCTATATGTGCATTTTTAAGCTCATGAAGAGGCTGAGTGTCCTCTGTGATGACTACATATACTTTGTCAATCATAACATCTAGCTCAGATGCCCTTAGTGTTTTGAGATTTGAAAGGGATACTTGAAGGCATCTGTCCACACCAACATCATTCATGTTGACAACAATCCTCTTCTATAAATAGTTCTCAACATTCACAACTACTACCCCGATTGAATTGATAGTCTTGGCCAATGCTCTTTTATATGTGATGTATTTATTTTGAAAAGACATCCTCAGGACTGCAAGAAGTTTACTGAATTCTTGATCTTGAGTTGGTCCTTCTGCAGCCTTGATGAGTCTTTCTTTTCCCACATCTTGAAATTGTTGAGTTTGTCAAGAACTTTGGCCAACCTGAATAGGCTCCTTAGATTTAGTTTTAACATCCTTGGATTGTTGAATCCTAGCCTCAATCTCCCCCTTAGTCTTGGTGATAGGCATGAGTAGAGGAGTTGGTAATTCTGGCCTTATTTGTTCAGGTAGTGAGGGAAAAGGTATAATGAGCTTCCCCATTATGGCTCCCAAAGTAACAAAATTCTGCATTTGGAGATGCTTGTGAGAGTCCACCAGGGTTTTGATATCTGTATGTTGACTCTGCACCAAAGAAGTAAGATCTTGTACTTGTGCACTTAGTGAGTCATTGCAGGATTGGAGAGAAGATACTTTGTGTTGCAGTTCTTGAACTTGCAGTGTGGATGAGGATTGAGAGGTGGAGGAAGTAGAAATCCCAAAAGTGTCCTGCACAGCTTTCTTAATTTCATCCACGAGTAAGGATGAAAGAGTCTATCTGCTAGAGTGCATTTGATCCAACTTCAGTCTTGTATCATTAGAATGAATGATATGTTGTTGAACTTGTGCATTCAGGGCCATAAATGATGTCTTGAGATTCTTGACACTTGTTTCCAATCCACTCAGATCATACCTTGACATCTGATCAGAAAAGTTTGAGAATTTGTTTTTGATCTCATTTTGAGAAGGTATGATTTGATCCATCTTTTCCCTTACTATCTTCATTATTTTTTCTTGATGTCCAATCAATGTAATTTGAAGTACCTTTCCAAAGTTGTAGAAGGCCTTGATTTGAGCTTTGTATACATCGTTGATGGCATCATACACTTCCTAAGGAGTTAGAGATCTAGCATTGCTTCCCAGAATAGTGATATACTCCTCCCTGAACTTAGCTAGCACATCATCCATTTCAATGGGGAATTCTTTAACTAGCCAAGCATCACAGTTTGCATCTTGACCAGCTTCATCAATAATTTTGGCTTGATTTTCTTCAACATCAGTCTGGTAGGTGAGCATGATGGCTTGATAGTCCTGATTTGACATATTGGATGTGAGCAGCTGTTGAGAAATTTGTGCAAGGCCTCCAAGCTGGTCAACTCTAAGATCTTCAATGGTTGAATGTTGATCTGCAGTTTTTTGGAGCCACTAGGAGATGAGATGGGGTTTTTGAGGTTGAGAAGTAGAGGGTTGGTGAGTAGGGTCAGAACCACCTGTGACAGGAGTCACAGTTTGACTCACATATTGCTCCATATTTATGATAATATGTCGTCCTCCACTTGTAATGGGAACCTCCAATTGAATTGGAGGGGATTTGACTGGGTTACTATCATGTACACCATGCTCAAACCCTTGTGTTTCTTGCAAAGCACTATCACATGAATGTGATAAACTTGCCTATCCCATAACAGGGTCATTGGCAATTTACTCCCAGCTTCAATTTTTAGAGCAATTTCAGCCAGGGTTTTGAGGGGAGTTGTTCATGTGACAAGAACCTCCAATTGAATTGGAGAGGACTTAGATAGCTTCCCCTCAGGAGTAGTACTCTCAAACCTTACAGTCCGTGAAGACTGATTTGCACATGAAGGTGCATTTGAGATTACCATGGGGTCTTCAGTAAAAACTGATGAATCCCTCATGTTTGAGATGGTGTCATCAAGGTCTACACCAACTAGTAGCCTCTCACCATCTAAATTTGGTGTCTGGATGGTGAGCAAGGTTTCTTGAATCATGTCACTTGAGTGAGTTTGCACTTGAGGAATGGATTCAAGTATAGTGTGTGAAAAAGAAATTTGAGAGATTAAGAGTTGTTGTTAAGTAGTGAGTGTTGGCAGCTCCCCCTGAATAGATGAGGGAGCTTCAATTAATGTGCTCTCATGGTGTCTGCCATCCTTGTTTCTCCTTTCATACGCTTGAACTTTGTCAAGTGCAGGTGCAGACTCTGTACAAGGTGCATTTGGGAGAATGCTCTTTTCAATAGAGACAACCTGTTGAGAGGATGCCCCTAGATTCTGTTCAAGTCCCTTGTTTACAACTACATCCTTTTGAGAGGATACGAAGGTGTCTAGAGTAGTCAACTCAGTTTTCTTAGCCTTCTTTGGTTTTCTGACCAAGGATGACTCAGTTGGTGTTTGTTCCTCACCACTCTCACTCAATATAGTAAGGGTTATCTCTTTTCTCTTCTTTTTACTCACTTCACTCTTTTTACTTGTTTCGTGTTATCTGATTAGTGTCATCACCATTACATGCTAAGGTTAAGAACAAAAGCTATTGAATGAAGTAGTAATGAAGTTAGAATCTTGTATTTTTCTCATATAAGTAATACAACCATAATTCTCTTAGTTAATTTTAGTTAGTATAATTTATTAGTTAGAAACAAAACCCAACTTATTATTTGTCTTAGTATTGAACGATAGCCATATCATTGTT
Organism: Apium graveolens; assembly: GCF_009905375.1. Lineage (NCBI taxonomy): Eukaryota > Viridiplantae > Streptophyta > Magnoliopsida > Apiales > Apiaceae > Apium > Apium graveolens. Next base: position 127,514,540 of record NC_133648.1, read on the forward strand.
GCATAAGTGCATAAATTGAACTTAACCTAAACCAGTCTCTGTGGGAACGAACTGGAAAGAATTCTATATTACTTGTGAACACGTATACTTGCGTGTAAATTTAGCGCGTGTTTTCGTCCTAACAACCAAATTTTCCCTGAATCAATAAATAAGATGATTTCTTTATTTTTCATGAGATGTGGGCTCATGGGCCTGGCCCGCATAAGAGCACATGAGCTCAACTCGCATATGGGCACCTGAGCCCAGCTCGCAAATGGGCACCTGAGCCCAGCTCGCACGTCGTGAGCCCAGCTCGCATGTGAAAGCCCAGCTCGCATGTGAGAGCCCAGCTCGCATATGAGGCCCAGCTTGCATGAGAGAGCCCAACGCAGATACCAACTCATGAGCCCAACCCTCATATGAGAGTTCAGCTCACATGTGCTTGTCCAACTTATACATGAATCCACAATTCTAACTCACATGTGTGAGCCCGGTTTTTTGGTACACCAATGGGGACCTGTTTAGGACCCATGACCGAAAGCGGACATAACATTATCAATCTTACACTTCCTTATCAGATTGACAATTGCATCTGGTGCCTCAATCTATTCTCAACTAGAAGGAGAGACTTTGAGCTACAAAGAAAATGTTTAAAACTGCACCAAAAATTTATTTCAAATTAAAATATGAGATGTACGTACTTAAAACCAAGAGGGGGATAATCTTTAGTCAGGGGAGAAAGAGTGAAATGATCAAGAAACAAATAATGACCCGGGCTACGGAGAAATGTCCCTGGGCCCTCATAGGGGGCGCCCCGTGCTATATGGCCGCACAGGGCGGCCGCTCCGCAATACAAGTGAGATGACAAGGAAGAATTAGAGAGGAGATTGCTCCCAAAACTAAATTAGGAAGTGAAAAATGCATAAGAATCATACAAGATAGGAAGAGGAGCCCCCGGAGGATCTCCCCATGCTTAGGGTGCGCCTTAGGCATGAGGGGGTTCTCCGGAGAACTCCAATCCTTTATGGGGAGCGTCTTATGAAGGAAAAGGGCCCTACGAGAGCCCAACATCCTGGAAAAACATAATGAAGGCATCGTTCTATAGTCTTGCGGGTTATCCTCATAGGGGAACGGTCGTAAACATCCAGTGTGTGCTTTGGGAGCCTTGTCTCCGTATTCGGCGGGTTATCCCCGACAGGATACTCTGGGGTTATCTCGCACTTTGCACTTCTACGCTTGGGATCATTTTTCTTTTAGCCTGGTTGGTTATCCTCATCGAGGGGTAAGGATGCGCTTTGGCATTTGCGGTAAGTCGTGGATGTATCTGCGGTTACGATTGACGAAAGTAGTGATAGCGGATGGGGATATCCTTCGTCCGGGTCCGTGAAGTCCCGAAGTCGTAACCGATCCTTGGGCCTTTGTGACTAGGCAGTATCATCGAGTACCCCTAAACCAAATCAATTTTTGAGTTATAATAGGAAATTGGTTCGACAACTCCTATTGGGCCGCGAAATGAGAAGCCAAGTCGATCTAGGTTTCTTGTTCCCCAAGAACTACGTCCGGCTTGATCCTCTATAAAAGGAGGTACGTAGGCACATTGTTGGGGGTACGTGTTTGAGAGCTTTGAGAAGGGAAACATAAATCCTAGCAATCTCAACCGTATCTTAAGCACACATCAACGTACTCTGGTGATTTTCCTGATCACCGACCACCGCTGCAGATCTTAATTCCGGCCGTAAACCTCAAATATTAAACCAAATTCCCTCGTTAACAAATTGGTGCTAGAAGGAGGGGTTTGAATCAAATAGAATCTTCAGAGGAAAAAGATGTCCAACAATGGTGGAAATTCTCGCAACAACGACTACAACTCTGATGATAAATGCTAAATGCAAGATCACCATGTAGATGGACGCTATGATCAAGATTAACATGAAGATGGACGTTTAAAGTAACATGAAGATGGAAGATATGATCAAGATCAATATGAAGATGGACGCTTCAAGTAACATGAAGATGGACGCTATGATCAAGATCAACATGAAAATGGACGTTTCAAGCAACCTGAAGATGGACTCTATGATCAAGATCAACATGAAGATGGACGCTACCAACAGCATAAACATAAGGATGGACACTATGATATGCGTGGAACTCCACTAGTTAGCGGAATACCACAAGTACTCATCAGAAACACTGATGTAATGGAACAACTCTATCACATGGGCAATATGCTAAATTGCTTTGGAGAAAAACTAAGCTCCATTGAAAAAAGCGAGAAAAAAAGGATGAACTCTATTCTCACAAGCATCGGTCCAAGAGAGCTTCGGCTTAAGGAAAATCCAAGGAGTATTATGATGAGCTTCTGCGAGAGTTAATAATGTTTTCTAGAGTGAGAAGCCCCTCCTTCTCTCTACATTTTATTTCTCCCTCCTAGCTATTATACAGATCTAATACTCGAGTTCTACTATTACCCAGTGGTTCCTTCCTCTCTTTCCTCCACCTTCTATCTTCTTTCTTCTATTCTATCGACCACCATTCTTCTCCATCTGTTCACGCTCCTCTTTTTCTTACTCCCCTCCTCCCCAACTTCATTTTAACATCCATTTCTCTGTAACTTTTCTATATTGGGATCCCGTAACTCAGAGCACTCTGACAACATGAACTCCGACGAGTTTTCAAACCTGATTGGGCACAATTATGTGGCTCTCCCTCATCTTTTGGATTTACCAGCTATAAACCAAAATCTCTTTCTGGATGAGGCTGCTCATAATAGCAAATGGGCCCCTAACACAGCAAGAAGAATTCAAGAAGAAACCCATTTGATCTTAGACGGGTACTCAACCAAGCATGAGTCATGACCCAGTAATGGAGCTACATCTTATCACAAGGGCTCTACGGCCACAGAATAACCAAATCCTCAGACTCCGTAACTAATCGAGGTAACTCTAAACCTACTAGTCCTGTGTTAGAGGATCTCCATGTTAATTTCACTATTCGAAATGGTATCTTGACTATACGTGTTCCTATGGATAATGTTGTTGATTCTAATTCCCCCACGGAGCAATTATCTAATGATGTTAATCAGAAAAAAGGTACTTGGAGCTCCATTGTCACGAAGAGCATCCCCTCGAATGAATCGACCAATAATAATAGTGCCTAAAATATATTCAATAAAGATGGTTCGGTCACTTTAAGACCACCCAAAGATTTTTTATCAAATGCTAGGAAGAACTGGAATACTAGCATTATTGGTCATTTTATTGGAGGGAGTTTCGATTTTAAATTTGTTCGACACCAAGATTTTAAGCTCTGGAAAAATGTGGGACTTAGCAGAGTTTTTTATAGCTTGAAAGGTTACTTCACTTTCAAATTCACATATGTGAATGAGTAGAATGAAGTTTTTGGTTTGAGTTTGGTGTAAATGGGAGGAAAGACGTTGTACTTGTTGCCTTGGATAGAGGCAAATAAATTCAAGAAGAATTTTATTGAATCAGTTCCGTGTTGGATTAAAATGGAAGATGTTCTACACTCGTATTGGTCTAGAGAATGATTTATTCATATTGCTAAAGTTGTGGGTTTGCCTCTCAAATTTGATGATAATACTGCTAGGTTTGAACCTTTGAAATATGCCCAGATGCAAGTCATGTTATCTTATTCTAGTTCTCGACCTGATTTTCTTTGGGTTCATGTTCAAGATGAGTACGGTGAGGAAGATCTCATGAAGGTCAATTTCTTGTATCATCAATTACCTTATTCAAATAGCCATTGTCGAGATTTTGGTCATTCCTTCTCGAGATGTATTCACAACCCTAATATAGTGAAACCCACACCTAGGACCAGGCCTACAACAACATATGGGGATGCAAAGGTCCATAAAACTAAGAAACACTCCACTGCCTATCAGTTAGAGCATATTGATGTAGCTCAGGAAAAAGATCAACAACAACAGGAACCGTTAGGTGGAAATGTAGATTTAACTGACAAAGATGGTACTATTATTAATCCATTCATAGCATGACAATTTCTTGGTTGTGACTTAGTATTTGATGTTGACCAGACTTTAGCAGATGTGCAAGCTAGCATTGCTAAAGACATAGAGAATGGGGATGATTTAGAAGCTTTTGATTAGTTGGAAAATTCTGGTAATAATATTGTTGATACTATTGATCCTAGTTCAGACTCTAATATGGTTATTGAAGTTGTTACACAGCCTATCACTGATGAAGTAGTAATTAGGGACGTTGCTCCTTTTAAGTCTTCTGGGAAATAGAAACGGAGAAGAGGTTATAGTCAGAATACTGTCACTGTTCAGTCCTTACTAGATGTCACAGCTTAAGCTACACAAACAACACAGGAAGGCATGGAAATTGTATCTCAAGCAACTCATCCAGTAGTTATTGCTCTCGGTGCTTCAAAATCTAATGATCTTGTGGATGAAGATGGTTTCACTAAATTTGTGCACGTGAAAAATCATGTAAACAAGAAGAGTTCCAAACTGGCCCCTAGGCCATTCAATCTTAGAAGACTTAGATGAGGTTCGCCTCATGGAATGTGCGTGGCCTAAACAAATGCCCGCACCAAAAGGAGCTGAAATTTTTTATTACTATGCATAATATTGATCTAATAGGATTTTTAGAAACTAAGTTCAGATCTCATAATGCTTTGGGTATTTCTTCTAAAGATTAACAGAAATTGGAAATGGTTATATAAATATGACAATCACTATAATGGTCATATTTGGGTAGGTTGGGACCCTAATATTTGGCTTGTCTCGTTGCACTCTATGTCTAGGCAACATATTACTTGTAATGCCACTTTAATTGAAAAGAATCTAAGCTTTTTGGTATCGTTTGTGTATGCTTTTAATGATGTTATAGATTGTGTTCCTCTTTGGCACACTTTTGATGTTTTGAGTACCACTTCTGCACCTTTGTGCTTACTTAGAGATTTCAACTGCATTCTTAGTCTCAATGAAGTTTTTTGGGGGAGGGAACACTGGAATCCAGATATGCAAGCTTTTAAAGATTGTTTCTCTCGTAATGCTATAAGTCTTATTCGCACTGTTGGTGATGCATTCACTTGGACAGACAAACATCATTTTAGTACTATTCTCAAGCGTCTAGACAGAATGGTGGCTAGTGCTACTTGGTTCTCCCTTTTTTCCGAGGGTCATGTCACTGTCAAACCTCATGGTATTATAAATCACAATCTGCTTCTCTACATAGAGCATACACAACTCCAACATTTTGGTAAGCCTTTTCAGTTCTTCAATTTTATGATTGATTTACCTGGGTTCATTGATGTTGTCTCTCAAGCATGGACGCTAGAATGTGTAGGTAATTCCATTGCTCAATTTAATTCTAAGCTCAAGAATACTAAGGTTGCACTGCATGCTTTCAATAAAGCCTAAGGAAATCTTGTTACTAATGTAACTACTATTCGGGTTCAACTTGAGGATGTCCAACAGCCCTTGCTTACTAGTAATGATGCTTCTTTGAAATTTCTTGAGAACGAGTTTATCACTAAACTGAATGTGGCCTTGATCCATGAAGAAGCTCTTTATCTTTAAAAATCTAGAGTTAAATGGATGAATGTGGGAGATGGAAACAACTCTTTCTTTCACCAACAATACAAAGTAAATTGGAATAGAAATAAAATTCTCTCCTTGGAGGATAACAGTGGTGACTTGGTTCATGGCCAACTTTCTTGTGCTAATGTTATTGTGAATTATTTCCAAGACTTGCCTGGTAGTGTGACTCCCAGTAATGTTGTTGACCACTCGGATATCGAGTGTCTCGTTCTTGATGAGGATCATGTTTTTACTTTGGAGGCTCCCATCAATGACATCCTCATTTTTAATACTTTGAAGAGCCTGAAGAGGAACAAGGCACCGAGGCCTGATGGTGTCAATTCAGATTTCTTTTTTTCCACATGGCCTATCACGGTTCCATCTTTCTGTGCAGCAATAAGGCATTTCTTTACCATGAGCATCCTTCCCCTGACACCAATTCTACCTTCATATCCCTCATTCCTAAAGTCTCTACTCCTACTAAAATGCAAGATTCCAGGCCTATCTCCCTTTGCATAGTGATGTATAAATATATTTATAAAATTATAGCTTCCAGGCTTAAGGAAATCATGCCTTTCATTGTTGATCAAGCACAATATGCTTTTATCCCTAGACGGTCGATTTCAGATAATATCTTGCTAGCTCAGGAATTGTTTTGAGGTTATGATAGAGAGACAGGGCTCCTAAATGTGCTCTCAAAGTGGAGTTTCATAAAGCCTTCGATTCTATAAGATGGAACTTCGTGTTGGCTGTGTGATGATTATATTTTCGCAATGTACTATATAAATAAATATAATTCCGAGGTCTATTGTGAATTATGTGGATTTATGAGTAGAAAATATAAAGTTAAATAATTTTGTGGCTTATGTGTAATTCCTGTCAAATAGTAAAAGAGAACATAAAATATCTCGTTCCAGTTTCATGAGTCATTAAAGGGTCCAAGATATGTTTTGAAAGGGTCATTGAGTCAGTTGTTGTCGGGCCGTCAGATGGGACGTGACCCGTTATGTAAAAGTGGATTTAATGAAAATGGTGGGAATAAGAAAAATCAATGGATTGTATTAAGCTCTGAAAGATATCGAGTTCTCTGTGTATCTCTGTTATATGGATTTGAATTTGCAGCGGTTATATTGTTATTTGAATTACCAGATATTTGGTATAAGCATAGTCAATAATAAAAAGGGAAATTATGTGTTAAGGTATATAAGTATGAAATGTGGTTAATGTTATTATGTGAATATATGTTATTTGAAAGTCACAAGTGTGAATCTGTGATTCACGAGTTTTTAAATATTTTTAAGAGGATTTATTTGGTAAAAATAAGGATAATTTGATCCTTATATGTTTTTATAAAATCATCAGAATATGATCGAAATATAAAATTTGTTTTATTATCTCTTGAATGGTCCTAGAGACTTTTTAAAAATGATAGTTGGATTTATTTTGACATTCTGATATTTTAAAATGATTTTCCTGAGTTTATATCTATCATCTGTGATTTAATTGTAAAATTCATAGAAAATAATTCATTTGCTCAAAAATTATCTTAAAAATTTGGGGAGAGAGATAATTTCATATTCTTGGTAATAAAAATAATATTCGTAGCATTTTCAGATATTACAAAGCTATTTTGTATTATTAAATGAAGTTTATAGATTTTGGTATAAAAATAAAAAGAAAAAGAAGGATAACAGATTTGGGAGATTACTATTTGTCCCTAGCTAATATATATACTCCACCCCCCTCTCTTCTTCCTCCCGTCTCTTTCTCTCCCCCCCTCTCACTCTCGCCCTCCTCCATTCTTCTCCGTTCTTGGGTGGTTCTCGAATTTGAGTCTGTCTGTAATAACCCCAATTTTTGGAATTTTTTTGAAACCCTTATGAATAGTGATTTTGCTGATTATGCTGAATAAGAAAAGTTTTCATACCACACTATGTAGGGGGTCTTTTATTGATCTTCTGAGATATTATTAGTACTCTATGTGGTATATAAGTGTATGTAAAGATCGTCAGAATCCAAATCCGAACACTTTGATTTTTCCCGAAAATCCACCAGATACCGAAAAAATTGAGTATAAGGTAACATGATTAAAGGGATTTAAATTCAAGGATTATAAGAGAGGATCATAAAAGGAATATAATGTATTGAGAAAGGCTTAGGGGAACCCAAGTAATAAGATCCCGAGTATGATCCCTCAAACGATAAACGAGAACGAAAGTTAAGCGAACCGTATAACAGATCAGCGGTCATTAGCCAAGTGATTAGGAGTTAATCAAAGGGTTAGTGAGGAGTGATGTCATCTCACCAACAAGAAGAGGACAAGTGTGGGAGGATGACATAGCATGATGACCTAAGCATGACCAAAAGAGAAGTGTGTTGTTGGTTGATTGTGAACCACACAAAATTTACCATGGTAATAATCCAATTAACAAACAACATCAACCAAGCCAAGCAAATCATAAACACAAACTTGACTTTTCATTTCCAAGCAAGAGCTCTCGGTTTTTTCATGTGTTCAAGGAAGAAATTTCCAAAAATCAAGATTCTAGCTTTGTTAAATTGCAAGGTAATTATCCAAGGTTCCTTATGATTAGATAAGCATATCCTACGAGTTTAAGCTTCTATTTCTTCATGAATCTCTTCCAATAAATCAAGGAAGAAGATGATGAATAATGTTTTCAAGATTACTAACTTTATTTTCTTTGATTTCCTTTAAGATCCAAGCATTCCTAAGCTCTCTCAAGGCTTCTTAAGGCTTCCTAGCTACTCTAATCACTCCAAGGAAGGTATAACCCCTCCAAAACCTAACTTTACTTTGAGTATTAAGTTTGGTTTTGTTTATTATGGTTCATGAGAGGCATGGGTGTTGTGTATTTAGAGATTGGTTGGTTTTGTGATGTTTTTGGAATGGTAAATCTTGGTAATTAGTTAATGAACTTAAGTATAACTTTAGTTCATGTTTAGGGGTAGTATAAATTGGAAAGTTTTGAGATGTGGGGACTGTTGTAATGAAGTATGGATGGATTTTGGTTGTATTGGTGGTTATGGGTTGATTTGTGATTGATTGTGGATTGATTTGGAGTTGTACAAATTTGGTAATCGCGTAAACATAGCCGTCGTAATGCCCGATTTACCTTAGACTGCTTTTGTTCTTAACATCAGGACCCGTGAACTCACTGTTAGGTTTTGTACATTGCCATGTTTAGATAGTTCATGTTTCAAGCTTCGTTTTGATATGTGGTTTGCTTGAATCCGATGTACGGTTTAGGGGAAACGACCGTTTTAAGTAACGGCGTTTCGCGAACGAACCATTACCCCTCGCCTTACTTTGAAACCTTGGTTAAGGACTTTAAATGACTAATTGGGGTATGAAACAATTATGTTAAGTGGATTAGGCAGTTGGTAAGGTACTCGCGAAAGAATCGCCTTAAAACTCTTAATGGTTAATTTATTAAAAATGGTGGAGCCGAGGGTACTCGAGCGACTTAAGTGAATCGTTAAGCGCGAAAGCGAACGTTAGGGCTCTAATTGGTTAAAGTCTAGTTTCTTAAGCGACCGGGGTTAATTCCGACTTATGTTGTTGTTCATAGGTTATCGGACCCACTCTAAGCTTAAGTCTATCCGGGAACACTCAGACAAGTTTTCTACCCGTTATACTGTTGTTGTGATGTATAAATGTATATGTATTATCTTGTGATAAATGCATGATTGTTATAGCAAATCTTGCGATATATTGGAGCATGTTGATATGGTATATATGCATGCCTGTTTTTGTAATCTTGATATCTAATTGTTGATTAAAATGCTTATAAACTGCATAATACCTATGCTAGAGATAAGCAGTAGTTGCGTATACCCTTATTATAGGGGGCCCATAGGTGAACATTTTCTAAAACCGGAGTCGATGTTCCCGAGTATATTATATATATATATTTATATATATATATTGATATAGTTTTCAAAACTATTAATCGAATAAGGTTTATTCGATAGCTTTATTTTATTTAATGAATATTATTCTGAATATTCATTCGAGGACTTATGACTCCGCTTATTTATTTAATGAATATTACTTTGAATATTCATTCGAGGACTAATGAATCTGTTTATTCTATTTAATGAATATTAGTTTGAATATTCATTCGAGGACTTATGACTTCGATTATTTACTAAATAATATTCTTTATTTTATTAAAGAATGATGTTTTGATAATCAAACTTATTTTCGATTATTCAAATAAAGATCGTACTTTCGTATAAGTATATCTTTGGTTATTTATTATTCATTTCAAGTATAAGTTTTAAAACTTGTACTTCAAATTATTTTTATAAAGATTATCCCTTATGAGAATATATTTAAATAATAATATTCAGATATTATCTAATATATTAGGACTGATT